>NC_084825.1:44500509-44779898 GCF_958449725.1 Rosa rugosa
TCATGAGTGAGGCGGTCATTCACGCCCAGGCGGAATTCATCACATATGGAGGAACCCCACCGCCACCACCAACACCAAAGTCAACACAGCCATCATCCAGTCATCAGGAAACCGCTAACAAGACCCCCTCAGCACCATCAACTGACAAGAAAAGGGAGTGGCAACAGGGCCACCACCAGACTAAGCGGCAGAAGGACCAGCATTACCATAAGGGCAACCGCCCAACTCATGGGGATAACCGCAACAAGCAGGCGGAGTCCTCGCAGCGGTATGCAGTTTTCACGGTCCTGACTGCCTCGTATGAAGACATTTACAATCAGTGCAAGGATCAGATCCCGCCGCCACCCCCTCCAAAATACCCAAAGACAGGCAAACCCAGGAACACCGGCAAGTGGTGCAAATACCACGAGGACAGCGGCCACAATACCAACAGCTGCAATGCTCTCAAAACTGCCGTTGAGACCTTGTACCGTGACGGCAAGTTGGAGCAGTTCAAGGTGCGTCAACCACCACCAGTAATTGCCAACGTTGAGACCTTGGGCCGCATCAACACCATCGATGGCGGTGCTCCAATCACCAGCATGTCTCACAGGGCAAGAAAGCGCTATGCACGCGCTAATCACCCAAAGGAAGTCTGCAACATCCGCTACGAAAGATCCGCCAAACTCCCAAGATCAGGTTGGGAACCTATTACCTTTTCGGAGGAGGAAGAGCGCGGAGTACATCTACCCCATGACGACCCATTTTTGGTCGATGCCATTCTTGGCAAATTCTCGGTGGGGAGAATTTTGGTGGATAGCGGGTCCGCTGTCAACGTCATCTTCAGTGGCTGCTACGACCATCTCAAGCGGAACAAAAAACTGCTCCAGGATCACGAGCCACTGCTCAGCTTTTCCGGTGACGTCACACAACCGCTAGGGTCAGATTACATGCGGCTGGTTATTGGCACTAGCCCCTGCATGGCGGAGGTACATACAGAATTCATTATTGTCGACTGCTTCAGTTCGTACAACGCCATCATTGGTCGACCAGCGCTTAACAAGCTCAAGTGCATCATTGCCGGGTACATGCTTCTCATGAAGTTCCCCACACCCAACGGCACGGGCTGTGTCAAGGGAAGCCAGCAGCTGGCACAAGAATGTTACTCAACGACTATAGCGCGGTCGACGCGCCGCCATGAAATTCTGACAGTAGGTAGTGAGGCACCGCCACCAAACATCTTTGAGGATCCTAGGGATGAGGAGGAGAAGTATGTAAGGAAGGAGCCGGTCGACCCTGACACGTCGTTAAAGGTTGTCTACCTCTCAGACGAACACCCCGAGCGGACAGTCCGCATAGGCGCCCAACTAAACCCAGAGGCGGAGGCAGAACTCACTCAGTTCCTACGTGATAACGCCGCCGTCTTTGCATGGTCATACGCGGACATGCCAGGTATCTCTCCTAAAATTATCACTCATAAACTGACCATCAAACCCTCCTTTTATCCCATCAAGCAGAAGCGAAGGGCCTTTGATGAGGAAAAATACATGGCAATCCGAGAGGAGGTCGCCAAACTCCAGGACATTGGATTCATCCGCCAAGTCATCTATCCCCAGTGGATCTCAAACCTGGTAATGGTCAAAAAGGCCAGTGGCAAGTGGCGGATGTGTGTCGACTTCAAAAATCTCAACAAGGCATGCCCAAAGGATAGCTTTCCGCTACCCCGTATCGATCAGATAGTCGATGCAACTGCCGGACATGAGCTCCTCAGCATGATGGACGCTTTCTCCGGATACAATCAGATCAAGATGCACCCCAGCGACCAGGAATGCACCACCTTCACCACCGACAAAGGCCTCTACTGCTACAATGTCATGCCTTTCGGCCTAAAGAACGCCGGTGCAACTTACCAGCGGTTGATGAACGCTATGTTCGCTGAGCATCTGGGAAAAATCATCGAGGTCTACGTGGACGACATGCTAGTCAAGAGCATAAAGGCCAGCGGACATGTGGCAAACCTCAAGGTCATAGTAACCATTCTCTTGGCCTACGGTATGCGCCTCAACCCAGAGAAGTGTTTCTTTGCGGTCACCGCTAGCAAATTCCTGGGATACATCTTCAGCGAGCGAGGCATCGAGGCTAACCCAGATAAGGTCCAGGCCATCCTTGACCTGGCGGACCCTGAGTATAAGGTACACGTCCAGTGCCTCCAGGGCAAGTTAACCGCCCTTTCTCGGTTCATCTCTCGACTCACTGATAGGTGCGCCCCATTCTTCAAACTCCTCAAAACAACTCACAAGAAGGTCATCGACTGGAACCCAGAGTGCCAGGCGGCGTTCCAGGGCCTAAAGGAATACCTGGCAGCAGTCCCTCATCTTTCTGTCCCTGTGCAAGGAGAAACACTATTCATCTACCTGGCGGTCTCGACGTCGGCGGTAAGTTGCGCCATCGTCCGGCGGGAAGGCCAAGATGAGCTTCCAGTGTTTTACGCCGGCAGAGGCATGAACGGATCAGAAACAAGATATCCTCCCTTGGAGCAGCTGGCCCTCGCACTTATCGTCGCTGCCAGACGCCTCCGGCAATACTTCCAGGCTCACACAATCCATGTGTTAACCAATCAGCCGCTGAGGCAAGTGATGCAGAACCCTGAACACTCGGGGCGCCTCAGCAAGTGGGCCATTGAGCTCAGCGAGTTCGACATAGATTACAGGCCAAGAACCGCCATGAAAGGCCAGGCAGTGGCGGACTTCATCGCTGAGCTCACCGAGCGACAGCCGGAACCCGGTGTTGAGACAAGGCCTGGAACAGAAATGGTAACCGTTGAGGAGGTAGCTCCCCCACAGTCAGATTGGAACCTGCATGTGGACGGCTCCGCCAGCGCCAAGGCCAGCGGCGCCGGAATCATCTTAACAGGACTCGGGGGACTGAACGCGGAGTACGCGTTAAAATTCAACTTCAAAGCTTCAAACAACATGGCGGAGTACGAGGCACTCATCGCTGGTCTACTCCTCGCCATTGACTCAGGGGCTGACAGCGTCAACATATTCAGCGACTCCCAGTTAGTCGTTAACCAGGTCAACGACAGCTTCCAAGCCAAGGACCAGCAGTTAGCGGCATATTTGGGGTACGTCAAAACGTTGCTAAAAAAGTTCAAATTTCACACCATTACACAAATCCCCAGGGAAAAGAACGCCAAGGCTGATTCACTGGCGAGACTGGCAACCGGCCAGCCACATCAGAGTCCAGCGGACACAAGGGTAGAATACCTTGACAAGCCAAGCATCACAAAGACCCTGGCGGAGATCTTCAACATTGAAGTCAACCCCAGCTGGATGGACGAGATCATGGCATATAAACGCAGCGGCACATTGCCAGAGGATAAGATCCAGGCAAGACAGCTCAAGCGGAGAGCAACCCGCTACAACATTCAGAATGGCAAGCTGTACCGTCAGGGGTTCACCTACCCCAACCTCCGCTGCCTAACCCCAGAGAAGGGAAAGATCGTCCTGGCGGAAATCCACGGCGGAGAATGTGGAAACCACTCAGGCGCCAGATCATTGGCCAACCGCACATTGCGACAGGGCTACTTCTGGCCCACACTGGGTGATGACGCCCGGAAAATTTCGAGGTCTTGCCACAAATGCCAACAGTTCGCAGATCTCCCACATGCACCGGCGGAACCTCTGTCAGTCATCATCGGCCCTTGGGTCCACTCCAAGTGGGGCCTCGATTTGATGGGAAAATTCCAAACCGCCAAGGGCCAGTTCAAGTACATCATTGTAGCCATCGACTACAACAGCAAATGGATAGAGGCGGAGCCACTAACGGCAATTACTACCGCCAAGGTCATTCGCTTCCTCTGGAAGAACATCTACTGCCGCTATGGTGTCCCACACACAATCATTACAGACAACGGTACACAGTTCAACAACAAGGAACTCATATCGTTCACCGCCAACTTGGGCACCAAGTTGAGTTTTGCATCTGTCGCCCATCCCCAAACCAACGGCCAGGTCGAAGCGGCAAACAAGATAATCAAGAAGCTGCTAAAAAAGAAGCTCGACAGCGCCAAGGGTTTATGGGCGGAGAAGCTGCCAGAAGTCCTATGGGCCATCCGGACAACTCCAACTACCGCCACCGGCGAAACTCCTTTCTGCATGATGTTCGGCACAGAGGCGGTCCTACCTATTGAAGTAACTCAGCCTACCGCTAGGGTCGAGGGCTACTGCCCAGACACCAACGACGACGGCATCAACCTGGACAGGGACCTCCTAGAAGAAAAAAGACTCAAGGCCCATTTGCGCAACTTGCAAAACAAAAGGCTAGTATCGCGTTTCTACAACGCCAGAGTCAAAGCCCGGAACCTCCAACTGGGGGACTAGGTAATGAAGGAAGTCATTCCACCACCAACAAAGCTCCGCCCAACGTGGGAAGGCCCATACAACATTGTGGAAGTCGTGAGCCCAGGCACCTTCTACTTAATGGACAAGGATGGCGTCAAATCGGCCCACCCTTGGAATACTGAACACCTTCGGTATTATTACAAATAGTCAGACCGCTACCCAGGAGCATCTTGACTTAGCTAAATTTTTGTTTAATATTTAGCTAAGGGAAGCTACCCGACGGGTACTACCCCACTTTTGTACGCTGATCAATCAGCTATCAATGAAACGAGGAATTATTCAAACCATTGTTACCAAGTCTAGCACTGAGGGCAACTGGCAACGCCAGCGATCGTCAGCGGACCTCGTCCGCTACGAGGTGCACTTGGACCAATTTTAATTCCTTTAATGTGTCATTGATTGACAAAAGCAAAATGTAACTCAAAGTACTAACGGTACAAACACATCTCGGCAAACACCAACTCAAAATTTCATATTATTCAGCAACACATTACAAAATGATATGCCTCAACGGCTACAAAGGAAACAGGGAAGTTGCAAAATCGAGAGCGGTCCGAACTGGCCTCAGGGGTGGTCTTCGGCATCTTCTGCTCCGGCAGTCGGCGGCACGACCGCTCGACTCGTCTGATCGGACCCTCGCGCTGTCGGACTTGGGGTCTCTATGGTGCCATCCGCACGGGTGTGAGCCGCCAGGAAACCAGCGCGCGACACCTCCGATGGGGTGGGGTTGGGAGTCTGCTGGGACTCTTCCGCCGGATGTGCACCACTTTCCCCGCTCCCTGACCGAGCACCTCCCACTAGAGCTGCCACGACGTTTTTCTCCGGCGGAGTACTCTTGGTTGGCGGCGCATCAGGCTGCGACGCTTTGGCGAAGTCGATGGCGCCCTTCCGCTTCAGCATATCTATGTTTGCTAGAGCCCCAGCCTTCGCCGACTCGGTCATCGCCTTCTTAAACTCCGCAGACCGCTTGAATGCTTCGACAGCGGCTGCCGCAGCGGTATTCTCTTCAGCTCTCAGACGAGCAACCTCACCTTCTAACCGCTTCAACTCCGTCACCCTGGCGCCGGACTCCCGCTGTACGATAATAAGTTTTTTGTCCTTAGCGGCAATCCGCTCCTCCAGCAGCGCAACGTCCCGCTCCAACTTGGAGACGCGGTCATTCCTCTCCAAGTCACGCTCGATGGCCACGCGGAGCTTACCGCGGGCATCGGCAAGGTCACACTCTGCCTTCGCCAGGCCCCGCTCTGCCTCTGCCAGCTTCTCCTTCTCCTCCGCCAACTCCCTCTGGAGACCTTGAATTTCCTCCCTCAGCTCCCCCTCGACCATGGGCTGCTTCGACGCCGCCAAAAACATGTCGTGCAGTCCCGCCGATATTTGCCCAAACGCCAGGTTGAAGGGCGATTGGTCGATTGCTGTCGGGCGTGAGATACCCGCTAGGCCGCCGAACCCTAGCCGTTCGCAGAGGTGGAAGAGGAATTCCCGCTCCCCATTTGTCATAAACGCCGCGTACTCGGCAAATGAGTCCAGATCGCTAGCGGCGGTCTCTTCTCCCTCCACAACAACAGTCTTCGACGGAGCTTCTCGGACCTTCTTCTGTCGGCGGGACCCGATCACCTCCACGTCCTCCCCCTCTTCCTCATCAGGAGAGTCAGCCTGCCGTCGTTTTCTCTCCAGCACCCTTTGGTTCCCGGCGGCGGTCTTCGTCACCCTCACCGGCGGTTCCTCCCTTGGCGCAGTGACAACCTCCACCGGCGACACCACCCTTTCCTTTTGGGGGCCACGCCTGTTGGCGGGCATCCGCTCTTTCTGCTGCCCAGCCGCAGCGCCTCCCTTCCTCCCGCCGGCCACTTGGACCCCCGCCTGCACTATCGGCAGACCATCCTCACCAAGATGGGAGTGGTGCGGCATTGGCAGCACCACTGGAACCTCGGACTGACTCAGCGCCAACGTCTCGGGGTTCACCAGCGTCTGTTGGGCCGCCAGCCCCTCGGCGTACATGGTCTCCAGAAAGTTGTCCACCTCGGCGCGGTCCATTGCTTTTTCGAAAGCGTCCCGACTCGATTTATTACCTGGAGGGGTTTCTAGGAAAATATACATAAACCAGTCAGTCTCGGCTACTTATTACAAAGGAGACATCGGTCTGACGGAAATTTCTTACCAACGGAGCGAGTAAGTTTCTGGTCGACTAGCAACTCCCAGCCAGTCAGAAGTCTAAAGTCCAGCAGGTTGCGGTTCCGCCAACAGCCTCTGATACGAGCAATGCGACACTCCTCCTCCCGCGTTAGGTTGTACCGCAGTCCCGCTGCACAAACACAAGTGGATTAGTAAGAATACCATGTCTTCAAGATAGAAACCCCGCCGGCTACCGCCAGCGGAAATTGGTCACCAACCTCGGATAGGTTGGAACTCCGACTTAATCCTAAACGTCGGCCCTTCTTCGTTCGCTCCAGCCTGGTACTCCCATCCCTCCGTGGCGACACAGAAGGTCCCCCGCCAGTAGGACATCGAATCCCTTAGATTCTCGATCAGCTTGGGCGCTCCCTGGCGGTGGCTCAGGTTCACTTGCCCTCTGCAACCCCGGCGCTTCACATACACCAGCTCGTAGAAGTGAAGCACTTCCGCCACGGTTGGCCCCTCGCACCCGGACAACCGCCACAAGGAGTTCATCGCCAGCAGCAGACGCCACATGTTGGGACAAACCTGACCGAACGCAAGGCCGAATTCACACACCAGGATTTGTAGATTCGGCACCAGCGGTAGTGTCACTCCTTGGCGGAGTATCGCTTCATGAACGGCCGCAAATCCCACTGGAAGAATCGACGCCTTCTCATCCGCAGTCGGCGGGCGCAGCTTCACCGAGCCCGGCAGCCGGAACGTCCGCTTCATCTTGGTAACAGCGGCGAGAGTCATCCGCCCTCCCGCCTCGTCGACGGGGGTGCCATCCCAGAGGAACCACGCGGACTCAGCGTCCTCCCCCGCTGTTTCCTCATCCCCAGCGGATCCGCTGGCGGCACTGTTGCTCGCCAAGTGCTCGTCGCGCCTAGCTTTGGCCGCCGCCACCTCACCCGCCTTATAGCTCTCCGGACGTGACGTACGACCCATGGCTACTGCCCAAGGTATGGTCTGTAGCGGTTCAACCTCTAGCGGTTCAGGCAGTGAGGTTCCTGCATGGGCAGACGGACGCAACGAGTCAATAAATATTCTATCCGCCGCGCTGAACGACACGTCAGACGCGGAATCCTCACTGCTCGATATCTCTATGACGTTAGCCATCCCAAACCCTAAAACCCACACCAGTTAGCACAAGCACAGATCTAGCCTATTCTTAGATCAGTTATCGACAAGAACATCACCAACAGTACCCAGAAAACACAAAAACAAGAACAAATAACCAACAAACACTTGACCCAGATTCGACCATCTACTAAACCCAGATTCGACCATCTAGCAAATCCAGAAATCCCAACTGTCAGAAATACCAAAACCCATTCCCAAAAGCCCACTTTACACACTCAGAACACCCCAAATTCACAAAACCCAGAAAACTGACAACAGCAGGTACATAGAAATTCAATGGAACAAGGATGAGGTTCAGAGCACCAACCTTGATGATGAAACCTTTGCTGTGATTGCAAGCGCTTGTCCTCACCAATAGAAACCTCGTCCCCAAGATCCGATAACTCCACAGCTTTAGCCCCGCAGAACTCTATTCGCAAATCGCAGAGAGCTTGAAGACGACGACTCAGGTTTGAAGTTTTCACAAAGTGTCAAATCTCGCTAAGGTTCCCCCCCTTTTATGTCAACATCAACGCGTTCTAGGCCGTCCGTTAAAAAACGACATCACACACCAGCCGTACACGTGTCACAACTCTTCACTTACTCTCCGGATTAACTGAGGCGTCGCCTCGGTTACGAAATCCATAATTACTATCATTAATAACGAGAAGACAGCTACGCTTAGGAGACAAGCCTCCGCACGCTAACCCTCTACGGGTTCCACACGTGTTAACCACCACCAGACGAAGCGTCTGGTGGAAGCAACCACTTGGGAAGAGTTCACCAATCGTCCGAACTCTCCGCTGAGCGAAACCCCGCCAGCGGAACTTTTCCCTTGTCATCTGCCAGGGGACGAAATCTCCGCTGAGCGAAACCCCGCCAGCGGAACTTCTCCCTTGTCATCTGTCGAGTGACGAGGTATCCGCTAAGCGAAACCCCGCCAGCGGAACTTTTCCCTTGTCATCTGCCAGGGGACCAAATATCCGCTGAGCGAAACCCCGCCAGCGGAACTTTTCCCTTATCATCTGCCAAGTGACGAGGTATCCGCTGAGCGAAACCCCGCCAGCGGAACTTTTCCCTTGTCATCTGCCAAGTGACGAAGTATCCGCTGAGCGAAACCCCGCCAGCGGAACTTCTCCCTTGTCTTCTGCCAAGTGACGAGGTATCCGCTGAGCGAAACCCCGCCAGCGGAACTTTTCCCTTGTCATCTGCCAAGTGACGAAGTATCCGCTGAGCGAAACCCCGCCAGCGGAACTTCTCCCTTGTCATCTGCCAAGTGACGAGGTATCCGCTGAGCGAAACCCCGCCAGCGGAACTTTTCCCTTGTCATCTGCCAAGTGACGAAGTATCCGCTGAGCGAAACCCCGCCAGCGGAACTTCTCCCTTGTCATCTGCCAAGGGACGAAGTCTCCACTGAGCGAAACCCCGCCAGCGGAACTTCTCCCTTGCCATCCTGCAAGCTGGGCATCTTCCGCTATGCACCTCTAGCGGAACCTCCTTTTCAGCTTGCTAGCTGCGTATGTCGTTCAGCACTATCGCTCAACAAAATACCGCCAGGCACGTCTACCGGACGCTGCTTCCTACTGCATTTAGCGGGGGGATATCCGCCAAACGGCGAATCCCGAGGCCACGCCTCACTCTGACAACGACCGCCACGCGGCGTTACCGTCAGACCGTCCCTACGGGACACGGGGACTTGTCAACAGTCTACGACGGCCCTGATCAGGCACGTTGACCCCCGTCATTTGGGTTCTAAAGCTTGGGCTCGCTACCCAACACCCTTTGCTCCGTGCAGCTCCCCCTCAACAAACAATTTGCCGACCATCCGGAGGTCTATCTTAGCCGGGGAGTGGGGGACTCCCTGGGGGGCCTAGCAGGGGCCCACCCGAAATGGTATAAAGCGTTTGCTCAGTAAAACCAACGGTTGACAACGCACTGTCGCTAATTATGCTCTTGCAAGTCTAGCGGAAGAAAACGCTTCAAACCGCCGAACAACTCCCCAACCAAGATTGCCCTCCTTGACTGGGGACTTGGGGGACTTGTACATACATGTACATTTGCAAGCATAATTAGCTCTAATGGGCTACGCTCATTCTACCGCCAAAGGTACTAATTCCAACCAAAGGAATGACATGCAGACACACCGCCAGGCGGGCTACAGCCCCAACGTCGGACCACCTCCAGATCGCCGCCAACGCGCCGCCACGCGCCGCGCCAAGATGGCATCAGAAGCTTCTGAAACTGGGAACTGAGGCATATCAGTCCCACATCGAAAACAAAGAGAAGATCAACCTCTTTCTCACCTATAAAAGGTCCTCTCCTCTCTCCTCATTAATTACGCATTCAATACTTACCTACTGTTACTTTGTCAACATAAATACATTGACTAACTTAGGCATCGGAGAGTTGAAGACCGCCCAACGCGGTCTCCCTCTGACGCCCTTTGTATTTTACTTGACAGGTAGCGGAGGCTTTGAGAACGTCACAAGTATAGATCCGCCCACCGGATCAGCGTTAACAAAGGTTCAGCTACCGCCGAACTTTTAGACATTAACAGAGCCAAACATTTTGGCACGCCCAGTGGGACAAGGTTAGAATTTTTTTTTTCTTTTCTTGAAGACATTCAACCACCGGGCTTCAAAACAAACATTTTGGCACGCCCAGTGGGACAACATCATAAGTTTTTCTCTTGAAGCACATTCAATCACTGGGCTTCAAAACAAACATTTTGGCACACCCGGTGGGACAAAACTAGAGTCTTTTTTGCGTCCATCGATCGTTAGGAAGCTAGGGGAAAATCTTTGTCAAAAGAAATTCCTAAAGTAATGCTTGTCTTGATCTTTCCAAGGAAGAAGTGTCTACGAACTTTGCTCTAGACTCGCAGATAGACAAGATGGGCAATGCTGCCGTCACCTGTGATTCTGCTTTTGATGACAAGTTCGTTCCTCTCCCCATCCCAGAAGATGCAAGCTGGAAAGAAGAGATGGACATCCGAAGGATTAATACTGATAGGCATTGGGAGATGCTGACCAAATAGCGTGCGAAGACGGACCAACTTTTTCAACAGACGGAACAACTTATTCAGCGGAACGAGCAGAATGCTCGGGAAGCTATCGAACGGATGGAGCAGAGCGCTCGAGAGTTTACCCAGTGGATGGAGCAAAGTGCTCGAGAAGCTAGAGAGCAATTCCAGAAGCCTTTCTGGAACAGCAATAAACAAGCTGCTCAACATGCCGTGAACACCACGACAGAGTCCGCGACCATGCACAAGAATGACGCCAATCTGACTGCAACTCATGTGGATTCGCAACATGGGGAGGTTGACGCCATCAACACAAAGCAAGAGAGCTCCTTGAAAAGTCAAGAAGCGGCGCGCGAAGATGGTGTTACCAAAATTGAATTGCCTATAAGAGGCGATCAATTTAAAAGCAAAAACCTTCCTCTCGACCAGCCCGTCGCAGAAGAAGAAAGTAGCTTGCCCATTGTTGAATCACAGCCTTACATAGAGGTTGCTTATGGAGAAGATGGTCCACAAGATTGTTCTTCTGACAAGAAAATTGTCTCTGAACAAATATGTGATTTCTCCACTGATCAAGCCAAATACGTGGCCACTGATCAGATGCATGGGGGGCAAGATATGACCCATGATCATCCCTTTGATCAAAAGAAGCAAGTTCATGATCATTTTAATTGTGACTCTGCTACTGGACGTCATGGGGAAGGTGATCAAAATCAGGGCCAACTTAATTATCAATTAAGTTGTGGTCTACAGAAGCCAATCTGTGACTTTATTAATCAATTCAACTTGAAGTTCTTCATATATTCTTCAAGGCCAAACGGTGGCTTTGATATATGTGGAGGGCACATCTACAACCCACGTTGCATGAATGGCCAGAACAATTATTCTAGTGGCCAAGTTGTCCTTCGTGACTATAAATTTGAGTATCATCAATACAAGATAACTCTTGTTTACAATTATCCAACAAGTGAAGCTCTTGATGTGGAGAATTTAGACCAACAAGTGGTCAAATATGATAGCCCATCTGTGGCTTATTCTAGAGAGGCCATTGTCTATGACATGTTGGTTGGTGACAAAACCGATCTTGGTATACCATCATCTCCAAAATTGCAATTGAAGATCATGCTTCGCCAACCAACAAGGATACTTGGGGGGCAAGATTACCCCTCTCACGAGCCAAATTCCTCCAAATTCTTCAATGCGAAGTATCTTTGTTCTTTTCCTACAAGCTCTCAATTTAGGGATTATTACCCTATAAATTTTGATACATCGGAGCTTGGAGTGAAACATAGATGGCCTCCCCCGTGATCTTGTAGAGGCGGCGAATGGTGGAAACACACCACTATTAAGAAGTTGAGTTTAGTAAAGGGATTCACTACTAGAAATATGCTAATAGACATCCCGTCATTTAAATCGGTTAAGATTTTACGCGATGTAAAAAATTATTTTAACATCGATTTCTGAAAAACCGATTTCTATTTATATAATTAACATCATTTCTTATACTGAACTGATGTCTATACTTTTCATCCAAAATTTAAAAAAAACGCGGAAAGTACTAAGTCTCAAATTATGTGAGCGGGGAGCCAAATTTTCACTCCCTCCCAACACTTGGTCAGATTTCCCACTCATATTGACTAGGTTTTCCCCACACCCCGCTAATTTCTCTCACTTCCCAGACCGCGACACCACCCCGTCCAGCAACCGACGTCCTCTTTCGCCTTCTCCGGCTCCGACCGCTCGATCTCCTCCTCCTTGTCCGCCTCCTTCTCTCTCATCTCTCTTCTCAAATCCAGTGAATCTCCCAATTGCTGAGATCGAGAAGCCGAAGCCGGAGCTGCAGATCGACTCCTCTCCTTTCTCTTCCATGGGCCTCCCCTTCTCAGCCCTTCTCTTCGACCGTCGAGGCGGCGACGGCCATCGCTCTCATCGACTGTAACTCGGTAAGAAGTTGTCTGGGTTTTACTTTCTAGGTTTTCAATCGATCTCTCTCATGAACATCTCCATGAATTTCTGGGTTTTCAGACAGCCTCGAACTCTGGGTTGCTCTCTTCCTCAAGCAGCAAAGCTGAAAAGTTTCCACATATTCGATTTCTGATTCTTCAAAGTCTGTGTCTTGGGTATGTTCTCAATCTCTTTTTAATTGGTTTTTGTTTTGGACTCCTACTTTTGATTTAATTGGTACTGCATTCTAGAAATGAAGTCTTAGCTTTTGATTACTTAACTCTACTTGCTGCAGATCCTAGAGTGCGTAGAGCTCGAAACCAGTCATTTAAAGGGTAAGGCAAATTTATTTTTCGTTTGCTACATATGTGTTTGTGTTTAAGACTAAGTATATATTATTATTGTGAAAGGTGGGCAGAACATGTTATTTATCTGCTCGTGTTTCTTATGTATAGGTGAAGAACATGAACTTGTCATATCTGCTCGTGTTTCTTATGTATAGGTGAGAATGGTTATGGTGGCTTAGAAAGATAAAAATTTTAAGAAATGGAAGATAAGGTTTTTATAGCTGTTGTGAGGACAATAAGAGTAAGATGGGAGAATGTAACAATACTCAACTTTCATCCAATTTGATATGCATCACAAGAGAGCCTGATATAGGTTTCAAATAACCAACATTGTACTTAGAATCCCTGTAGATTGATTTTTGTTTCTGTCGGCAGTCTCTTACTACCAGAGAGACTTCTCTCTGGACCAAAAGGGCCTTAAAAAGCCGGGTTTACTTTGTCTGGTGCTTCCATATTTTCTGAACATTGTTGCTACTGCATTGATTACAGTAGTTTTTATTTGCCAAAACTATAATTGCTTCATATTGCAACTTCAATTTTTTGATTTGTTTTTTGTGGTGTAGTTGATTAATGGTTGATGATTAGTTTTCCCGACTTTATGGGAAATCAAGTTTCATGTGCCCATGTGAATTCAGTGCCTATAATAATGCCTTTTCTACTAAAGCAAGATAAAAGTTTATAAGTTCCAGGTTTTCTTAAATACTTTACTCTTACTACTATATTTTTTCTTAATTGTCTGCTTAGGTAATTTTGTCACATTAGCTGCTAGCCTTTGCAGCCTTAATCTACTCAGAATGAAGTACCGATCGAGGCCTTGAAGTACACTATGATCGATCATTAATACTTGGATTTCAGGTATTAAGATTCCATGCACATAAACTTGTAATCTGTTGTGTAATTTTTCACTGACCTGCTTTTTCTGCACTCGATCTCTTATTTAGAAGAAGATTTTCTTTTGCCAAAGTTGATCCCGAAAGATGGTAATTGATGGTGAGAGGGGTAGAGGCACCAATTAATCTGGACTCATGTAATGGTCAAATCTCGATCAATCCACACGAACAAGGCTGGGTTTGTTCTTCAATTTCAATTTGTGTTTGCTCATTGGTTGTCTGGCGTTTCAGTTATTTTTAATTTTTATCTCTGGGCTTTTAATTGGTATTGTTTGCTGGCTTTTAGTGCGCTCTGTTTGTTACAAGTGAGAGTGATATAATGCTATATATCTTCAAACACTGGACTCATATCTGACATTATTAAACTCAGATGATTTGTATAACATATAATTTTGAATCACTAACTAAAGTAGGGAAACTACCTAAAATACCACTTCGAAAGAATGTCGAGCAAAGGCACTTTAGAAATTCCAAAGGCACTTTAGAAATTCCAAAGGCACTTTAGAATGTGTGAATGTGCACTTCACCCGTATGAAAAAATAATGTCCAGCAAACATTCATAACAGATTTGGAACATGATTCTTTTATTAAGGACAGTTTGAAGTGTGCACATTTCATACATTAGACTTTGAAAAAAAGTAGAAACATGCAATGGAGAGCAGCTCTTACGGAAGCAGCAAATTTGTCGCTGTGATTTCCAATTGCATTTATATAATATTTTTTTTTTTGCTTTACTTTTCTCGCATGTATCTGTCCTTTTTTGTTTATTAGTGGATTTATTCATAATTTACTTATATTTCTGAGTCGTATTGATAAAGATTGGAAAACTCTGGTAGTATAGGATTGAAGATGTTGAAATATGTTGTACGGGGCATATTCTAGGGTTTCAGACTCAATGAAGATTGAAAACCAAAAATGAATGAATTTTTTGGAAATGGATTGAGAATTGCAACTTACTTGTTTATGAGTGCAAATTCAATTGTCTTACTCACTAATTGACTTGCTAACAGATTTATCAGTTATTACAACTTGCAGTGTAACCATAGTTACTGACAACTAAGCCTAGTCATGGTTAAGCGTACTATACTGTAACTCCCCACTAAACCCCAACCTCCCCTTAGGTAGAGGCCCTTAGTAAAGACATCGACAAGGTGCTCTGCAGTGGAAAGATAGGAATTCATTTCTATAACTCAGTTTGTGATATTTCTAACCTGCTTCTAATTTCCTTGTGCTGCACTTAAGCATAGCCTGCTTTCATTCTGATTATGAGAAGCTTAGAGATCAGGAAATTAGAGTGGTAGAAAGGGGAGCCCTTTCAAACCTTTACCATTTCATCTGAATGAAAATTACAGTTTTTATGACTCATTTCCTGTGTTCAACAGGTGGTTTAAGTGTTTAACAACCTCACCTTAAGATTTTTTTTTCTTCTCATTTTATGTTGTTAGTTTTAGAAATTAGAGTTCTAAACAGTTTTGGGGCTCACTTTAAACATTTATAAATATCTGTTCAGTATATGTTTTGTACTGCCATATAAATATCTGTTCAGTATATGTTTTGTACTGCCATATTAGAACACGCAGATATAATTGGTTCTCTCTCTCTCTCTCTCTCTCTCTCTCTCTCTCTCTCTATCTCTCTCTCTACAGACACACACACACACACACACACACTCTTAAAAAAAATATAACCTGCTGCTGGCACATCCACTGTGGATGTGGATGTTGGAATCTAAACAAAGGGTATTATCCTTTTAAGTACACCTGCACAAGTTCAATCCTTTGTTTAAACAAGTGCATAAACTTGAGACATGCATTTGGGTGCTTGGTTCAGGTTGCCCTATTATTATTCCACGGGAGAGTGAGCCTGTGCTGTTGGGTGTTGCCATTCTTGGTGCTGTAGCTGCAAGGAAATATTTTGTTTTGCATGATGCCAACAAGGCCCTGAATGCTTCGGGGAAGGTATGTTTTTTCAAACGTTGCTCTAGTACTTCTAATTGTTTTCTTTCACTCTATTGGCACACAAATTGGAACCTCTTACTAGTTTGCAAGCTAGAACTTCCATCTCACTTTGAGGAGGAATGCATGTAATGCTTGTGTTTCTTCTGTTCTGTTTCTCCTCTTTACCTTATTCAAACTACCAAACTTGTTTTTTTTTTCATTGTACTCGTAGATCAAACTTTAAACACCTTTCTTTACCTTGCATCATCAATGTGATTCAGGTGCGGGTTTGGTCAAGAAAAAAGGCATCAAAGGATTATTTGTACAAAGTAAAGAAGTAAGGATTATTTTTTTCCTCTTCTGGTTTCTGCTTCAATGATGATGACTTATGTTGTGCTATACATTTCTAGTGGGCGGCAAAGAGTCGGAACTCATATACCCAAGAGCAACTTGATGAGGTGCGCATTGAAGTGGCTGACTACTTGCAGATTTTGCTATAGCTAGATCTTGACAAGCAATATGATTTTGAGTAAGGCTAGATTTTGCTGACCATTTTGTAGTAGATGTAGTGATATCAGGATGAATTGTGAACAAATTATGCTGCATGTAGTTATTGCAGTAGTGGTATCTTCTACACTAGCCTTAAAGTAGGTTAGAGTTTATTGTGCAAAACTTTTGAAACTACCTCAAGCTCTGATTATGTATAGAAATTAATACAATTCCCTAATATTTAAAGTACATTTGAATTTCATGTTATTTGTGGATCAGCTTTCTAGTACCAAATACAGCAGCAAAAGGGATATATAACAGCAGTTTGAATTCATAGACTGATGTCAAGAAATGAAAAAAACATCAGTTTAGAAACAAAAATCGATGTCTAGCATTACTATGAACATCGATATATAAACAAAAACGATGTCTAATATAAACATTGACATTGAGATATAAACAAAAACTGATGTCTAACATTACTATGGACATCGATATATAAACAAAAACGATGTGTAGTATAGATATGGACATTGATATATAAACAAAAACGATGTGTAGTATAGATATGGACATCGATATATAAACAAGAACCGATGTCTAGCATCACTATAAACATCGATATATAAACAAAACCGATGTCTAGCATTACTATAAACATCGATATATAAACAAAACCGATGTCTAGCATTACTATAAACATCGATATATAAACAAAAACCGATGTCTAGAATAACTATGAACATCGATATATACACAAAACCGATGTCTAGCATAACTATGGACATCAGTTCAAACTATACTACAGAATGTAGATTGAATATCTAGTGAAAGATTATGTACCAAACACACGAAAAGCTTATCAACCACAAGCAAAAATTAATGAGAACCGATGTGTAAAATATTATCAGACATCGTTTCTAAATCAGAAATGATGTTAAAATGGATAATTGTGTTGTTAGACCTATATTTCATTAAGCATCTAATGCCAAAATATGAAGGTTTGACAATAGCTAAACACACCAAAATGGTGATCACATTAACGTTTTTACATCGGTTCTGAACCTGAAACCGATGTCTCGTCGCAGACTAGACATCAGTTGTGAACCGATGTCTTAGTTTTGGCGATCTTTAACATCACCCACTAAGACATCGGATTTTTTTTTTTTTTTTAACATCAGTTGTGAACTGATGTCTATGAACTTTATCCTAGTAGTGATTGTGAATCATAACGGAATAGGTGAAGTCTCTTTTGTTAATATTGGCCCAAACTCCTTATTGGTGCCTAGTTCAGGTCCCTTAAGGTTAAGGGTGGCTTTTATTAACACTTGTTGAACTGTCTTCACACTTATGACCTTTCTCATCTTAGTAAGTATAGCCTATGTGAAATGGTGTCTAGAAAGGGGACAACGTTCATGACAGGTTATTGAATCCAGAAGTGCGTGCAAATGGGCCTAAACCACTATGTGGGAGTAGCTCATGCCAAAATGGATTCTGCCTCTCTTGTTCGCCCTCCCCCACCTGGCCATTTCAGTAAGGTTGCCCAAAGGATTTGAAAGAAAATTTGTGTCTAGGCGACTATACTTGGGCCACATGTCTAAACCTTGATTCACATTGTCTTATTGAATTCAGCTACTTATTTAAAAAAAAAAAAAAAAAAAAATTTAGTGAGATCCAAAAATTACTCGGAGGAGCCGTAGACAATTTCTTCGCATAAGACATGGGGGCAATTCTAGTGTTCCTACACTCGCGAAGCCCATTCATGAAGGCCTGTTTTTGAGGCCCATAATCGTTTCTTCGCTACGCCTAGCAACACTAGGGAGGGCAACACTACACTATACTAAGCCGAGTCAGCGGCTCCGGAAATTTTTTCCAGCTTTGCCCTCGCAGGAAAGGCTGAGCTCAAGGGAAATGTGAGAGCCACCACCGTGACCGCCACCTTCATCGGAAGTAGTCTTCATGTTGTCAAAGATGTCCTCACCATGCACGGGAAACAGTGAAAGGGTTTCAATCTCCTGGTGATCTTCTCCTCTTTGTTCCATGAAAGTTTGTTCTACATTCATGTGAAAGAAAGTAGAACTAGTTCCCCCTCCAGCTAAGATTGAACAATCCCTAGCACTCTTCTCCATGTTCATAGATCCATAACCACCATAGTTCCCCATCTGCCCGTTAACAGCAATCATCACACCAGCGGAAGAAGCAGAAGCAGGTGCAGAAGATCCAAAGTTAATATACTGATCCTCATGTTTCCAATTGGTAACATTGTCATCACCAACAAGCCCTGATCTTTGCATGGGCACATGAACATCCGAAGTGGACTTCTTCTTCTGCTTCTCCCGAGCCCTTTGGTTCACGAACAAAAAATAGACGTTCTTGAACTCGATCTTGCCGTACCATTTCAGCTGGAGATAGATCCTCTCAACCTGCTCTACAGTTGGGGACCTAACTCCCTTATTGTAGAAAAGCTCCTTGAGGATTCTTATCTGATCTGTAGTAGGATTCCACCTGCTCCGCTTACAAAGCATGTTAGCACTACTCCCGACTGCTTTGTTGCTTCCTCCATCCTCGGTTGGTTGCTGGGTTTGTAGTTCCATTGGTGATGGATTGAGAGAATGCGAGAATTGAAGAGTGATGATGATGAGTAATTAAGAAAGATTGCTTTTAGAAATATTTGAATTGATGAAATGATTTTGGGATTGGAAATTTGGGTTTATAATGTGGAGGAAGATATAGGCATGCAAATATCCACCCTTGGATGG
Source organism: Rosa rugosa (assembly GCF_958449725.1). Classification (NCBI taxonomy): domain Eukaryota; kingdom Viridiplantae; phylum Streptophyta; class Magnoliopsida; order Rosales; family Rosaceae; genus Rosa; species Rosa rugosa. Next base: position 44,519,553 of record NC_084825.1, read on the forward strand.
ACGGTCAAAGAGGAGTCAAAACGATGTCAGTAAATCGAGATTAGTGATTCCAAATCTCGGGAAAAAAGGGACTAGCAGCATATGAGGAGCGGTTTTTGAGGAGTTAGCTATTATTAAAGGATTAATAGCATGTGGGGAAACCGAACGGTTTTCGAGGAGGTAACTGTTCTTTTCACGAGCTTATTTTTCACGACTGTTGTTTTTCAACGAGTGATTAGTGCCTTAAATCTCGGAAAAGAAGGAGTTATTGGCGCTAAGAGTTTCACTATAAACATCGATATATAAACAAAACCGATGTCTAGCATTACTATAAACATCGATATATAAACAAAACCGATGTCTAGCATTACTATAAACATCGATATATAAACAAAAACCGATGTCTAGAATAACTATGAACATCGATATATACACAAAACCGATGTCTAGCATAACTATGGACATCAGTTCAAACTATACTACAGAATGTAGATTGAATATCTAGTGAAAGATTATGTACCAAACACACGAAAAGCTTATCAACCACAAGCAAAAATTAATGAGAACCGATGTGTAAAATATTATCAGACATCGTTTCTAAATCAGAAATGATGTTAAAATGGATAATTGTGTTGTTAGACCTATATTTCATTAAGCATCTAATGCCAAAATATGAAGGTTTGACAATAGCTAAACACACCAAAATGGTGATCACATTAACGTTTTTACATCGGTTCTGAACCTGAAACCGATGTCTCGTCGCAGACTAGACATCAGTTGTGAACCGATGTCTTAGTTTTGGCGATCTTTAACATCACCCACTAAGACATCGGATTTTTTTTTTTTTTTTAACATCAGTTGTGAACTGATGTCTATGAACTTTATCCTAGTAGTGATTGTGAATCATAACGGAATAGGTGAAGTCTCTTTTGTTAATATTGGCCCAAACTCCTTATTGGTGCCTAGTTCAGGTCCCTTAAGGTTAAGGGTGGCTTTTATTAACACTTGTTGAACTGTCTTCACACTTATGACCTTTCTCATCTTAGTAAGTATAGCCTATGTGAAATGGTGTCTAGAAAGGGGACAACGTTCATGACAGGTTATTGAATCCAGAAGTGCGTGCAAATGGGCCTAAACCACTATGTGGGAGTAGCTCATGCCAAAATGGATTCTGCCTCTCTTGTTCGCCCTCCCCCACCTGGCCATTTCAGTAAGGTTGCCCAAAGGATTTGAAAGAAAATTTGTGTCTAGGCGACTATACTTGGGCCACATGTCTAAACCTTGATTCACATTGTCTTATTGAATTCAGCTACTTATTTAAAAAAAAAAAAAAAAAAAATTTAGTGAGATCCAAAAATTACTCGGAGGAGCCGTAGACAATTTCTTCGCATAAGACATGGGGGCAATTCTAGTGTTCCTACACTCGCGAAGCCCATTCATGAAGGCCTGTTTTTGAGGCCCATAATCGTTTCTTCGCTACGCCTAGCAACACTAGGGAGGGCAACACTACACTATACTAAGCCGAGTCAGCGGCTCCGGAAATTTTTTCCAGCTTTGCCCTCGCAGGAAAGGCTGAGCTCAAGGGAAATGTGAGAGCCACCACCGTGACCGCCACCTTCATCGGAAGTAGTCTTCATGTTGTCAAAGATGTCCTCACCATGCACGGGAAACAGTGAAAGGGTTTCAATCTCCTGGTGATCTTCTCCTCTTTGTTCCATGAAAGTTTGTTCTACATTCATGTGAAAGAAAGTAGAACTAGTTCCCCCTCCAGCTAAGATTGAACAATCCCTAGCACTCTTCTCCATGTTCATAGATCCATAACCACCATAGTTCCCCATCTGCCCGTTAACAGCAATCATCACACCAGCGGAAGAAGCAGAAGCAGGTGCAGAAGATCCAAAGTTAATATACTGATCCTCATGTTTCCAATTGGTAACATTGTCATCACCAACAAGCCCTGATCTTTGCATGGGCACATGAACATCCGAAGTGGACTTCTTCTTCTGCTTCTCCCGAGCCCTTTGGTTCACGAACAAAAAATAGACGTTCTTGAACTCGATCTTGCCGTACCATTTCAGCTGGAGATAGATCCTCTCAACCTGCTCTACAGTTGGGGACCTAACTCCCTTATTGTAGAAAAGCTCCTTGAGGATTCTTATCTGATCTGTAGTAGGATTCCACCTGCTCCGCTTACAAAGCATGTTAGCACTACTCCCGACTGCTTTGTTGCTTCCTCCATCCTCGGTTGGTTGCTGGGTTTGTAGTTCCATTGGTGATGGATTGAGAGAATGCGAGAATTGAAGAGTGATGATGATGAGTAATTAAGAAAGATTGCTTTTAGAAATATTTGAATTGATGAAATGATTTTGGGATTGGAAATTTGGGTTTATAATGTGGAGGAAGATATAGGCATGCAAATATCCACCCTTGGATGGACGGTCAAAGAGGAGTCAAAACGATGTCAGTAAATCGAGATTAGTGATTCCAAATCTCGGGAAAAAAGGGACTAGCAGCATATGAGGAGCGGTTTTTGAGGAGTTAGCTATTATTAAAGGATTAATAGCATGTGGGGAAACCGAACGGTTTTCGAGGAGGTAACTGTTCTTTTCACGAGCTTATTTTTCACGACTGTTGTTTTTCAACGAGTGATTAGTGCCTTAAATCTCGGAAAAGAAGGAGTTATTGGCGCTAAGAGTTTCACTATAAACATCGATATATAAACAAAACCGATGTCTAGCATTACTATAAACATCGATATATAAACAAAACCGATGTCTAGCATTACTATAAACATCGATATATAAACAAAAACCGATGTCTAGAATAACTATGAACATCGATATATACACAAAACCGATGTCTAGCATAACTATGGACATCAGTTCAAACTATACTACAGAATGTAGATTGAATATCTAGTGAAAGATTATGTACCAAACACACGAAAAGCTTATCAACCACAAGCAAAAATTAATGAGAACCGATGTGTAAAATATTATCAGACATCGTTTCTAAATCAGAAATGATGTTAAAATGGATAATTGTGTTGTTAGACCTATATTTCATTAAGCATCTAATGCCAAAATATGAAGGTTTGACAATAGCTAAACACACCAAAATGGTGATCACATTAACGTTTTTACATCGGTTCTGAACCTGAAACCGATGTCTCGTCGCAGACTAGACATCAGTTGTGAACCGATGTCTTAGTTTTGGCGATCTTTAACATCACCCACTAAGACATCGGATTTTTTTTTTTTTTTTAACATCAGTTGTGAACTGATGTCTATGAACTTTATCCTAGTAGTGATTGTGAATCATAACGGAATAGGTGAAGTCTCTTTTGTTAATATTGGCCCAAACTCCTTATTGGTGCCTAGTTCAGGTCCCTTAAGGTTAAGGGTGGCTTTTATTAACACTTGTTGAACTGTCTTCACACTTATGACCTTTCTCATCTTAGTAAGTATAGCCTATGTGAAATGGTGTCTAGAAAGGGGACAACGTTCATGACAGGTTATTGAATCCAGAAGTGCGTGCAAATGGGCCTAAACCACTATGTGGGAGTAGCTCATGCCAAAATGGATTCTGCCTCTCTTGTTCGCCCTCCCCCACCTGGCCATTTCAGTAAGGTTGCCCAAAGGATTTGAAAGAAAATTTGTGTCTAGGCGACTATACTTGGGCCACATGTCTAAACCTTGATTCACATTGTCTTATTGAATTCAGCTACTTATTTAAAAAAAAAAAAAAAAAAAAATTTAGTGAGATCCAAAAATTACTCGGAGGAGCCGTAGACAATTTCTTCGCATAAGACATGGGGGCAATTCTAGTGTTCCTACACTCGCGAAGCCCATTCATGAAGGCCTGTTTTTGAGGCCCATAATCGTTTCTTCGCTACGCCTAGCAACACTAGGGAGGGCAACACTACACTATACTAAGCCGAGTCAGCGGCTCCGGAAATTTTTTCCAGCTTTGCCCTCGCAGGAAAGGCTGAGCTCAAGGGAAATGTGAGAGCCACCACCGTGACCGCCACCTTCATCGGAAGTAGTCTTCATGTTGTCAAAGATGTCCTCACCATGCACGGGAAACAGTGAAAGGGTTTCAATCTCCTGGTGATCTTCTCCTCTTTGTTCCATGAAAGTTTGTTCTACATTCATGTGAAAGAAAGTAGAACTAGTTCCCCCTCCAGCTAAGATTGAACAATCCCTAGCACTCTTCTCCATGTTCATAGATCCATAACCACCATAGTTCCCCATCTGCCCGTTAACAGCAATCATCACACCAGCGGAAGAAGCAGAAGCAGGTGCAGAAGATCCAAAGTTAATATACTGATCCTCATGTTTCCAATTGGTAACATTGTCATCACCAACAAGCCCTGATCTTTGCATGGGCACATGAACATCCGAAGTGGACTTCTTCTTCTGCTTCTCCCGAGCCCTTTGGTTCACGAACAAAAAATAGACGTTCTTGAACTCGATCTTGCCGTACCATTTCAGCTGGAGATAGATCCTCTCAACCTGCTCTACAGTTGGGGACCTAACTCCCTTATTGTAGAAAAGCTCCTTGAGGATTCTTATCTGATCTGTAGTAGGATTCCACCTGCTCCGCTTACAAAGCATGTTAGCACTACTCCCGACTGCTTTGTTGCTTCCTCCATCCTCGGTTGGTTGCTGGGTTTGTAGTTCCATTGGTGATGGATTGAGAGAATGCGAGAATTGAAGAGTGATGATGATGAGTAATTAAGAAAGATTGCTTTTAGAAATATTTGAATTGATGAAATGATTTTGGGATTGGAAATTTGGGTTTATAATGTGGAGGAAGATATAGGCATGCAAATATCCACCCTTGGATGGACGGTCAAAGAGGAGTCAAAACGATGTCAGTAAATCGAGATTAGTGATTCCAAATCTCGGGAAAAAAGGGACTAGCAGCATATGAGGAGCGGTTTTTGAGGAGTTAGCTATTATTAAAGGATTAATAGCATGTGGGGAAACCGAACGGTTTTCGAGGAGGTAACTGTTCTTTTCACGAGCTTATTTTTCACGACTGTTGTTTTTCAACGAGTGATTAGTGCCTTAAATCTCGGAAAAGAAGGAGTTATTGGCGCTAAGAGTTTCACTATAAACATCGATATATAAACAAAACCGATGTCTAGCATTACTATAAACATCGATATATAAACAAAACCGATGTCTAGCATTACTATAAACATCGATATATAAACAAAAACCGATGTCTAGAATAACTATGAACATCGATATATACACAAAACCGATGTCTAGCATAACTATGGACATCAGTTCAAACTATACTACAGAATGTAGATTGAATATCTAGTGAAAGATTATGTACCAAACACACGAAAAGCTTATCAACCACAAGCAAAAATTAATGAGAACCGATGTGTAAAATATTATCAGACATCGTTTCTAAATCAGAAATGATGTTAAAATGGATAATTGTGTTGTTAGACCTATATTTCATTAAGCATCTAATGCCAAAATATGAAGGTTTGACAATAGCTAAACACACCAAAATGGTGATCACATTAACGTTTTTACATCGGTTCTGAACCTGAAACCGATGTCTCGTCGCAGACTAGACATCAGTTGTGAACCGATGTCTTAGTTTTGGCGATCTTTAACATCACCCACTAAGACATCGGATTTTTTTTTTTTTTTTAACATCAGTTGTGAACTGATGTCTATGAACTTTATCCTAGTAGTGATTGTGAATCATAACGGAATAGGTGAAGTCTCTTTTGTTAATATTGGCCCAAACTCCTTATTGGTGCCTAGTTCAGGTCCCTTAAGGTTAAGGGTGGCTTTTATTAACACTTGTTGAACTGTCTTCACACTTATGACCTTTCTCATCTTAGTAAGTATAGCCTATGTGAAATGGTGTCTAGAAAGGGGACAACGTTCATGACAGGTTATTGAATCCAGAAGTGCGTGCAAATGGGCCTAAACCACTATGTGGGAGTAGCTCATGCCAAAATGGATTCTGCCTCTCTTGTTCGCCCTCCCCCACCTGGCCATTTCAGTAAGGTTGCCCAAAGGATTTGAAAGAAAATTTGTGTCTAGGCGACTATACTTGGGCCACATGTCTAAACCTTGATTCACATTGTCTTATTGAATTCAGCTACTTATTTAAAAAAAAAAAAAAAAAAAATTTAGTGAGATCCAAAAATTACTCGGAGGAGCCGTAGACAATTTCTTCGCATAAGACATGGGGGCAATTCTAGTGTTCCTACACTCGCGAAGCCCATTCATGAAGGCCTGTTTTTGAGGCCCATAATCGTTTCTTCGCTACGCCTAGCAACACTAGGGAGGGCAACACTACACTATACTAAGCCGAGTCAGCGGCTCCGGAAATTTTTTCCAGCTTTGCCCTCGCAGGAAAGGCTGAGCTCAAGGGAAATGTGAGAGCCACCACCGTGACCGCCACCTTCATCGGAAGTAGTCTTCATGTTGTCAAAGATGTCCTCACCATGCACGGGAAACAGTGAAAGGGTTTCAATCTCCTGGTGATCTTCTCCTCTTTGTTCCATGAAAGTTTGTTCTACATTCATGTGAAAGAAAGTAGAACTAGTTCCCCCTCCAGCTAAGATTGAACAATCCCTAGCACTCTTCTCCATGTTCATAGATCCATAACCACCATAGTTCCCCATCTGCCCGTTAACAGCAATCATCACACCAGCGGAAGAAGCAGAAGCAGGTGCAGAAGATCCAAAGTTAATATACTGATCCTCATGTTTCCAATTGGTAACATTGTCATCACCAACAAGCCCTGATCTTTGCATGGGCACATGAACATCCGAAGTGGACTTCTTCTTCTGCTTCTCCCGAGCCCTTTGGTTCACGAACAAAAAATAGACGTTCTTGAACTCGATCTTGCCGTACCATTTCAGCTGGAGATAGATCCTCTCAACCTGCTCTACAGTTGGGGACCTAACTCCCTTATTGTAGAAAAGCTCCTTGAGGATTCTTATCTGATCTGTAGTAGGATTCCACCTGCTCCGCTTACAAAGCATGTTAGCACTACTCCCGACTGCTTTGTTGCTTCCTCCATCCTCGGTTGGTTGCTGGGTTTGTAGTTCCATTGGTGATGGATTGAGAGAATGCGAGAATTGAAGAGTGATGATGATGAGTAATTAAGAAAGATTGCTTTTAGAAATATTTGAATTGATGAAATGATTTTGGGATTGGAAATTTGGGTTTATAATGTGGAGGAAGATATAGGCATGCAAATATCCACCCTTGGATGGACGGTCAAAGAGGAGTCAAAACGATGTCAGTAAATCGAGATTAGTGATTCCAAATCTCGGGAAAAAAGGGACTAGCAGCATATGAGGAGCGGTTTTTGAGGAGTTAGCTATTATTAAAGGATTAATAGCATGTGGGGAAACCGAACGGTTTTCGAGGAGGTAACTGTTCTTTTCACGAGCTTATTTTTCACGACTGTTGTTTTTCAACGAGTGATTAGTGCCTTAAATCTCGGAAAAGAAGGAGTTATTGGCGCTAAGAGTTTTGAGTTGGGAGCCAGCAAGTGGATCCAAAAGATACATATTTTCTCAAAACGTAACCCTCGTCGCAAGGCTCTTTTTGACGCTGAGCATATTTTAAAAGTTCATATTATTTTCAATATACAACTATGGGGGCCTATATTTGAGGCTTTGCGAGACACAATTATTGACTTCTCACGGATATTTGGATATCAGGATAAGAAAATATTATTATATTCATAAAGTGGCTTTGCGGCCAAAAGCAATACATTCATTACAAAGCCAAAAGTGGCTAGAATACAAAACATGAATCTTCGGATATCTTCTGAATCTTTTCTCAAGTGGAAACAACTATGGAATCCAACGTCGGGTTGAGCCGCGCCATTATCTCAAGGAGGGGCAGACTTCAGGGAAGGAAAAAGAGGAGTAACGGAGCCCCCGCGCCCCTTTTACATGGAAGCGGTAAAGGAATACAACATAGGCTTGGCCAACACCATTATTCATGAGAAGGGGAGACTCCAGTGAAAGAAAATGGAGCCTCCAAGCCCCCTCAATTGGAAGCAGCTATGGAATCCAATGCCGGGTTGAGCCGCGCCATTATCTCCTGGAGGGGCAGAGAGTGAAGGAACCAAATATCAGCTTGAGTCTCTGCACCCCCTCTAGCCATGGTAACCACTATAAGTTGGACGTGAAGTATAGGAACAACCATTCTGTTGCTTGAACCCATTCCTTCAAAGAGTCCATCCCTTCTCATCCCTCCAAGATTCTATCAAGAAGAGAAAGGGGGAGAAGGAGGTGAGAACCAAAGCCCATTCCATCTGGAGGGCACAACACGGGCCGGGTCCAGAAGGAAGAAAACAGAGGAGGAAAGACGAACCTCAGAGTGGCCGTCCTCCCTTTCTCCGTTTCGCTCCGCGTGTAGGATTATGACAAAGATGATCTCACATGATCGTGGATCCCACACTCGGAGCCCCCTCGCGTTTCTAAACCAATCTGAAGCCTGACATTGTTGTTACAGACTTCCAGAAGGATGAAACAAGGGTTTGCCTAAGATTACGCCATGAGGCCTAACCCAGGCTTGAGATTACGCCATAAAGCCTAAAATTTAGAGGCTAAAGGTCATTTCATGAGGGGAAGATTTGTGAAGAAGGAGAAAAAGAAGCAAGGACTGAAAGGCCATTTCTTGAATATTTCAGAAAAATTGTTGTGAGTATTCCCTTCCCGAAATACAACTATTTATAAGGACTTCAGGCAAATCCCCACCCTTGAATGAAGCTCAATTTCAAAACCGATGTCAGTAAATCGAGATTAGTGATTCCAAATCTCGGGAAAAAAGGGACTAGCAGCATGTGAGGAACGGTTTTCGAGGAGGTAACTGTTCTATTCACGAGATTATTTTTTCACGACCGTTGTTTTTTAACGAGTGATTAATGCCTTAAATCTCGGAAAAGAAGGGATTAATAGCATGTGAGGAGACCGAACGGTTTTCGAGGGGGCCTACAGAGATTGGCCCACAAAGCTCAATTTCAAGCAAAGTTCGTCCACGCGGAGGTTCACCGCAATAGCACTAGCTTCGGCCTGAGTGGCCCGTTCTCTGAGATGGGCCAGGTTGCGGCCCATTTCTTCAGAAGCAGCCAGAGGTTCATCGAGTTGGGCTTCTTCTGTAGCAATCGCGTTTTCAACAAAGGCTAAACCGGTATGGAGGTCCTCGATCCGAAGTTTGAAGTCGGACCTTTGGATTTGTAGTTCCCGCAGGCGGTTGGTTCGCTCATTTAAAATACCGCGAGAGATGTCCATTTCTCGAGAGAGGCTATTCAAAGCCTCTCGAGTGTCATGAGCCTGGGCGTTCGCTGCCGGTTGACGTTGGCGGGCCTCACCAAGTTCATTCAGCAGATCGTCAATGGCACTAAATTGCTGCAGGGTCAATGCCTTCTCCTGGCGAAGATACCTTAGAGCTTCCAAGACTCGCGGGAGGATGTCAGTCTCCAATACCCGAGGACCCAGATGTCCGTGAAGCACCATCTTAGCCTCATCCACATCAGAAAGAGGAGTTACCTCCAACACCCTCATCAATCTCTCGAATCTGGTAGGAGGATGAGGCGGCGGAGGTGCCACAGGATCACGAACCACCAATGCAAAAGGGTGGACAGCTTTCTCAGTTTCTTCATCTTCAACAGGTTGGTCTGTCCCTTCAGCTGCAGGAGAATCTGGAAACTCAACTCGCGGCTCACCATGGGCAAGTGGAGCAGATTCAAGCACAGGGCCCTCGGCTTCGACGGTTGTCTCATTTATTCGCGAGACTTGGAGGGGACCACCACCATCAGTATCATTTTCCATCTCTGGGGCGACTGTCCCGCCGATAGGACCCTCAGCGTTCGTAGCCACCTCCTCGGTACAAACAGAATTCTGGTCAGATTCAGAAAGTCAGAGAACGGGTTTGGATCAAAAAGGGAAATGAAAAGCATTGGCCAACAGTGGCTTACCTCTCGAGTTGTCGGGTCAATATCTGGTACGTGGTCACCAAGATGAAGAGGCCTCACTTCATTCACCTCTTGGACCTTTAGTGCCGCGAGAATCTCTGTCGTCATCAGTTCCTCATAAGCGGCAGAATTCTCAGAGTGGCTTTCCACACTTTCATGCTCCGAGGAGTCGTCATCGGAGATCGTTATTAGAATGGTAGGACCTTGCAGATGCTCTGTAGATGTGGGAGACGGAAGAGGCGCCACGGGGTTAGTTGATGCTTGAACTAGCGAGAGAGTTGGCTTTTCTGTAGCGGTTGAGGATCCAGCCTCGCTCAGGCGAGAGGGATCAGTGGTCCTCTGACGGACCTGTCAAAAGATACATAATGAAGATCGTGCCCAGATTCTAAAATTTAAATAAAATAAAATAGGGCCAGAGCTTACCAGCCGCATTGACAGAGGCTCGTCATCCTCAAAGTCCTCTTCAGCAATTTGGGCGCGACCGCGTTTGCAAGTATGAGCAGCAATTACCTGCACAGAAGAGGAATCACAACTCAGAAAATAGAAGGGGTCTGGAAAGCCAAATGTGCAAAGTCAGAATTAGTCTGGGGCAGTTGACCTCTGACGGACCTGTCAAAAGATACATAATGAAGATCGTGCCCAGATTCTAAAATTTAAATAAAATAAAATAGGGCCAGAGCTTACCAGCCGCATTGACAGAGGCTCGTCATCCTCAAAGTCCTCTTCAGCAATTTGGGCGCGACCGCGTTTGCAAGTATGAGCAGCAATTACCTGCACAGAAGAGGAATCACAACTCAGAAAATAGAAGGGGTCTGGAAAGCCAAATGTGCAAAGTCAGAATTAGTCTGGGGCAGTTGACCTCTTATAAATTTGGTATAATTATTGTCCTTAATAGTCATTTTATAAGAGATTTATAAAATCTGCTCAGTTGACCTCACTCTATTATGAATTATTAAATGACATATATAACCTCTTATAAAATGACTATTAAGGACAATAATTATACCAAAAACAATTATATTTAATTTCTCTATACTTTCCAATTCAATAATATTATATTACATTCTTTATTATTTTCCTTATCTATTTTTATTTTCCAATTTCACTACATACTCATTAAAGCATTTATATATATTTAATAAGAATTAAAACTATAATCAAGATCATGTGACATAAAAGTTCCTATCATCATATAGGTTGAACGCATATTGGTGAGGGATAACAAAACAAATCATATTATGACCTAAATCCTAGTGTATCTATTATATTTGAAAAAAAAAAAAAAAAAAGAGCTAGCCGTAAAAAGAAAATCTAAAAAACTATTAAATAATTAATCATGAGGTACAAAAAATAGAGAAAATAATTAAACATTAAGAAAAATTACTTTGCATTTTTTTTTGCACATCTACAAGAGAAAAAAAAAAGTAAAAAAAAAAAACAATTCTTTTGATTAAAAATTAATTTTTAAAGCCCAATACCTTGTGTCCTTGTGTTTTTCTTTTTTATTGGATAAGAGATTTATGTAATATAGTTAAGGAATGAGTATGTAATCAATAGTATGTTTGCAAATTATATGAGTGAGGTTATTTCAGGAACTTGAGTGAGGTTTAGTGAGTAAATTTAGCATTTGAAAATTTAATAAGAGGTGTAAAAAGCAAGGAGGTCAAGTGAGTAAATTTAGATGTTTCAATAGAAAAACTCTAAGTATGTTTAAGTATATTGGTATTGAGAGAGATTGATGAGAGAGATGTGTGTATTATTATTGAGAATAGGAGCCCTATATATAGGGATTACAAAGTACTAGTTCTAATGTTACAAGGAATACCAATCCGTGTAGGATTGGGAAATCTAGAACCTTCTCTCCTATTGCTACTCCTAGTTTGATAAGGCACACTAAATCGATATTCCTTCAACACTCCCCCTTGTGCCGCTTCAAACTTGGTGGTGACGCTTCATCCGTTGCCTCGTTAAAAACCTTGCCAGGTAACAAAAACCCTGTGGGATAAAAATAACCCTGGTCGAAGGACAAAAAGAGCACAACACGTCATTCACTCTTCGAGATCGAACATGTAGACATCATAACTCCCCCTGATGTCGATATCTCCCCCTGATTGCTACAATCGTGGGAGTTCCGATAACTTTCTCAATCCGATGCTCTTCACATGTTTCTCGAAGGTGGATTTAGGTAACGACTTAGTGAATAAGTCCGCTACATTATCCTCTGATCGGATTTGATTCACTTCAATCTTTAGAAGTGATTGTTGTTGCTGATTATAAAAGAACTTAGGCGATATATGCTTGGTGTTGTCGCCTTTGATGAAACCTAACTTCATTTGTTCAATACAAGCTGCATTATCCTCATAAATGCATGTAGGTTCATCTGTGGTAGACTTCAAACCACAACTTCCTTGAATATGTCGAATCACAGACCTTAGCCATATACATTCACGAACGGCTTCATGTAGAGCAATAATCTCTGCATGATTCGAGGAAGTAGCAACAATGGTCTGTTTCGTAGACCTCCAAGATATCGCAGTGCTTCCCATGGTAAAGACATAACCTGTTTGGGAGCGACCTTTGTGAGGGTCAGAGAGGTACCCTGCATCAGCAAAACCCATCAAGACATCATTGTCGTTTTGATGGAGGGAGATAGGAGGACGCTGGCCACCATGAGCGGCGGCGGCGCCGGCGCCGGCAACATGGCCGGCGGCCATTCCATGGACGGGGGCGTTTTGCCTTTTGGGGTCCGATCCCAACTTTCCGTCATTCCTTTTCTCTCTGTAGGGATAGAATAGGCCCATATCAATCGTACCTCTTAGGTATCGAAAGATGGTCTTTACACCAATCCAATGGCGGCGTGTTGGCGCAGAGCTATGTCGAGCTAACAAGTTCACTGCGAATGAGATATCTGGTCTTGTGCATTGAGCTAAGTACAATAATGCGCCTATTGCACTCAAATAGGGCACTTCGGCCTCTAATGGTTCTTCGTCCTCATCCCTTAGACGAAACGGATCTTTTCCGGGCTCAAGACTACGGGCAATCATGGGGTACTCGCAGGCTTCGCTTTATCTTCATTAAAGCGCCTTAGGACCTTCTGAGTATATGCAGACTGATGGATCAAAATCCCATCACTACGGTGCTCGAGTTCTAAACCGAGACAAAACCGTGTTTTCCCAAGATCTTTCATCTCAAATTCGGATTTCAAGTATTTAGCATTTTCCTTCAACTCATCTAGAGTTCCAATTAGGTTCATGTCATCGACATAAACTGCTACGATTGCAAATCCGGAACTTGTTCTTTTAATGAACACGCATGGGCATATTTCATTGTTAATATATCCCTTCCCAATCAAGTAGTCACTTAGACGGTTATACCACATCCGTCCGGATTGTTTTAATCCATATAGTGAGCGTTTTAATCTTATTGAAAACACGCTCCGTGGTTTAGAGCCACTTGATTTGGGTAATTGAAGTCCATCTGGAACCTTCATATATATCTCTGAATCTAGATCCCCATAGAGATATGCTGTAACCACATCCATAAGCTGCATGTCAAGTTTTTCGGAAACTACCAAACTGACAAGGTAGCGGAACGTTATAACGTCCATTACGGGAGAATATGTCTCCTCGTAGTCGATTCCAGGGCGTTGTGAGAAACCTTGCGCCACAAGGCGGGCTTTATATCTTACCACCTCATTTTTCTCATTACGCTTTCTAACAAAGACCCATTTATGGCCAACAGGTTTTACACTTGGGGGTGTCTGCGTTACAGGCCCAAATACCTGTCTCTTTGTTAGTGAATCCAATTCAACCTGGATCACATCTTTCCATTTAGGCCAATCTGCTCTTCGTTGACATTCTTCAACAGAGCGAGGTTCGATATCATCATATTCTATAATTCCTTTTGCAATATGATATGCAAATGCATCATCAATCGCCATAGAATTTCTATCCATCATCTCATGTACACTAGTGTAATTTATGGAGATCTCTCTATTCTCTGGAGTTGGTTTTGACATTGGAGCGTCCCCCAATGATGTCTCTTGGACATAACCATAATCCTGAATATTCTCATGAGATGGATTATTCACATCGATGATTAATGGATTATTTTGTGCCAAACTCGCTTTCTTTCTTGGGCGAGAATCCATCGAACCTATGGGCCTCCCGCGCTTCCTGGCAGGAGCCATGGGCCTAGCCAAAACGTCACCATCACTGTGAGAGGGGACGTTGGCGCCATGCTCATATCCTCTTGAGTCGGCGTCATGTCCTCTAGTTTTTAGGGACATCAATCATTGCAGGCACGTTTGCAGCAGGCATGTGTGATCTCGTCACTTTAGCGATATCAGAAAACGCATCAGGCATCGATTCTGCTACATTCTGAAGATCGAGAATTCTCCGCACTTTAATTTCGGACTGTGCGGTTCGGGGATCAAGATGAGACAGAGTGGGGACAGACCATGACAATTCCTGTCGTTCCTGTTGAGCATTGATGTTCGTATCTCCCCCTAACAACGGGAAGACTGTCTCATCGAAGTGACAATCCGCAAATCTAGCGGTAAAGAGATCGCCTGTCAAGGGTTCTATGTAGCGGATAATCGTTGGAGAATCATATCCAACATAAATGCCTAATCGTCTTTGAGGACCCATTTTGGTGCGCTGTGGAGGCGCAATAGGCACATAAACTGCACATCCAAATATGCGTAAGTGTGAGACATCAGGCTCATACCCAGTAACCATCTGGGACGCAGAGAAGGGTTGAGTGGCAGTGGGCCTCAGACGAATAAGCACAGTTGCATGCAATATTGCATAGCCCTAAGCAGAAATAGGGAGATTGGTGCGCATCACCAATGCTCGAGCAACCATTTGTAGTCGTTTAATGGCGGCTTCTGCGAGACCATTTTAGGTGTGAACATGAGGAACTGGATGTTCAACATCAATCCCAATGGACATGCAATATTCATCAAAAGTTTTTTGATGTAAACTCCCCAGCATTGTCTAATCTTATAGACTTAATAGGATGATCAGGGTGGTGAGCCCTTAACTTAATTATTTGTGCTAGGAGTTTAGCAAATGCAGCGTTCCTTGTGGACAATAGCATGACATGTGACCAGCGTGTCGATGCATCAACCAATACCATAAAGTATCGAAATGGTCCGCATGATGATTGAATAGGTCCACAAATATCACCTTGGATTCTTTGCAAGAATGGTATATTTTATTTGGTGTCCTTTGCATAGGATGGTCTCGATCCTAACTTTGCTAAAGAGCAGGCTTTGCAGAACGAATGATGGGCTATAGAAACAACCAATGAGGATTTTGGTTGAGCCACAAAATCACAAGTGACTTCAGAAGTAAAAGTTGGAGACAAAGGAGCCTTGGTGGCGTCAATGCCACCCTGAGGCTGCAGGGGGAAGGCGGCGCCTGCCAAGGATGGCGGGATTTGGGGGTGAACGGCGCCGTGAGGTGCAGGGGCTCCTTCGGTGTCCAAAAACCGAGTTTTACTTCTTTTCGTTCTGAAAAAGGGATGTCCGTGTGAAGTCTTTAATATACGGATCATCATGTCACGACCTGGGTGTCCCAAACGGTCGTGCCAAAGCCTATATGTGTCGGAATCCCATAAATCATCTCTCATGACATGGTTGGATTCAATGACTCGAATAGTGGTTGCGTACAACCCACTAGAGCGACACATAAGTTTCTCTAAGACTCGTTTATGTCCGTAGTCATTAGAGGTGATGCAAAGGAACTCTTGTCCATTCTCACAATGTGTTTCCACATGAAAACCATTGGCTCTTATATCTTGTAAGAAATAAAGTTTGAAAAATATGTCCATGACATGAGATAAAATCAATCGATACTTTATTAATAATAGCCAATGATTACATCAAAGTTTCTTGACCAAAATCTAATCCAATATAAAAATCAAATTGTAGACAAATCGTAGATACTCAATCCGTTCGGTAATTTCAATTTAGTTGTGACCAGGTAAGGTAAGGCGAGATTTTGGTGGAGCGTTGCTCACTTTTAAAACCGTTCTCTCAGATCAAACCTTGCCTAGACATCACAATTACTCTTGAGTACGCCTAGAGGGAGAGAGTTAATACAATAAGTCATTTTATTGATTTAAGGCATAATTGCCATTACATGATTCTTGGAAATAATAAAGACTATAAAAATCTGCGGCATTTTGTCTTCATCGCCAGATTTAAAGTCTTTGTGAACTCGATGTCTTGATCACCCTGATGCGACTACCTTCGTAGGTACATTGCAAATTCAGGTCCATTGATCAGATGTTCCATATCAGAAATAGACACCATAAAGAGGATTCTCCCATGATTGAGGCGCATTGGCGCAATATGCATAGTCCCTAGGACTGGTGGCATTGGAAAGTGGTGCCCATGGCCAACGTTGGCTCCATGGTTTCCAACCCTATGTCCCTCAAAATCACGCCTCCTACGGTCGTGGGATTGTCGCCTTGAGCGATTACCTTCTTGAGCATTTCGATCGTATGGATCATGACGTCGATGACGACTTTCTCTAGCCATAGGACGATGCTCTTGATAGCTATCTTGAAGCCTATCAAATCTTCTTTGCACAAGTTCATTGCCACGACTTTCAGTAGTGGCCATAGCTTCAATAAGCTGTTGAAAACTTGTGATCCGTCTTGCATTTACATGAGTCCGGAGTAAGTCAGAGGTCCTCATAGCATAGACGGGGAAGGTATTGAGGGTTTTCTCAATCAACTGGTCTTCTGTGATTGTTTTTCCACAAAGACGCATCATTGCTCTGATGCTGAGAGCTTCCGAATAAAATTGCATGACAGTGTCAAATTCAGAGAAGCAAAGATCTTTCCATTCTGCTTCTGTATTCGGAAGTATGGAGTCACGAACATTGCCATATTGTTCGCGAAGCGCATGCCAAAGCTTTATGGCGCTATCCTCATTTATGAACTCAAACTGTAGGTCACTATCCATGTGACGTTTCATGAAGGCAAGTGCCTTGGAATTATCTTTCTCAGTTTGAGGGTCTGGAGCTGTTTCTATAGGACAAAGCTCTTGGATTGTATGCAATAAATCACGGGCAATAAGGTGGATCTCGACATCAGTGACCCAAATTAAGTACCTTTTGCATGCATAATCCAATGGAACAAAATCGAGTTTGTTCATGTTTGACATCCTGAAAGATGAAACAGGGACAAGTTAGTTTCGGAGTCAATGCTTCCACGAAAACTAATAAGATTTCCGAGTTATGCTACCAAGAAATCGATTTCCAAGAATGATTGGATTAGACCGAAACAATGATGTTTGTATGGTCGTAAATCGATGCTTACGGACGCTCTTAGTCCGAAGTCTTACTAACGCTCTTAGTTCGTTAATTGCGTGAATCCCCACGATTCCTCTTTTCAATGATCGAACCCACGTTATAAGAAAGGTGGGATGTAGAAGAAGGGAGGTTTTCAAGTCCCCGAGAAAAGAAGAAGAAATATAAATTCCGAATTATAGGAACTTCAAAACTTACTCTTTTGAATACTTACTTGTATTTGGATCACGCGCGTGTCGATGCAGGCGTGATGGAGCGAAGCAATCCGAGTAGAGGCTTCCAGCGAATGTTTATAAGGTCAAGCTTGTTGAAATTCGGAGGAAATTCTCTTCTGAACAGTTTTCACTTTGATTGTTGTACTGGTCTCAAAATAACTCCGATAAGGCTAAAATTCGAAGGTCAGATGGAAGAGACAGAGATGAACAACTTTGATGAAGAAAAGATTTTGATCCGAGGTTCCGAACTAGATATTTCGGAGCCTGCAAACAGACGGACGTGCACAGGAAAGGGGAAAGGTGCAGTCGGTGTGCGTTGGTGCTGCAGGGGCAGTAGGGATGCGTGCGCAGGGGCGCGTAGGTGCTGCAGGGACAGCAGATGTGCGGCAGAGCTGCAGGAGATGCAGTGCAGCGACGCGGGGCTGCAGACGCACGGGCACGTAGGCGGGCAGCACGGAGCGCAGGGGCGCGTAAGGAGTAGGCTGCAGCGAAGGCTTGGCTAGCTCGGGCTAGGGGCTGCGGAGGTGCGCGCGGGGCAGCAGGGGCTGCGGAGGCGTGCTGTAATACCCCGAAAAAAATCCAAATTAATTTCCGTGGATTTTTAGAAATGATTTCACGATAGTGGGAGCGAGTACGAGGCTCGGAGAAGTTGTGGAATTAGTTCGAACAATTTTTATTCGAAAACTGAACGTTTTAGGGGAGGTCAAAGGAGTTGACTTTTTATACGTTCATAATTGGAGAAAACTTCCTTCATGAAAGTTGTAGAGCTCGTCGACACGATCTCGTGCATATGTGGAACGCGGAAAACGGAGTTCGTATGAAGGAGTTATGGCCATCAGAAAAAGTTTACATTTTAGTATATATTGAATTTTCCGAAAATTAATTCATAAATTCCAATTTCCATTTTTGGAAACTGTCGGTTCTCTCCTCTCTCTCCCTGCGTTTCGCCCCTGTCGGCTTCTCCTTCCTTTTTCTCCGTCGTCCGGCCACGGCGAGCCGCCCCTGAGGACTGCACGGCTTCGCCTCGACTACCTGCAGCTGCTGGACGTGGTAGTTTCCACCGGCACGGGCCGAAAACCGGTGAATCTGAGAGAGTCCGATCCGAACTCAAAACCGAGTCAACGCCGATATCTCTCGATTCCGGCCACCAATCCTCATCAGACTTCTTCCATTGGCTTCGCCTTGACCTTGCGCACCTGTCTGTGGCAGCCTTGCACCGCGGCGCGGCCTGTAGCGGCGGAGGGAAGCTCGGCCCGATTTGAGTTCGATTTTGAGTCAACGCCGATATCTCGAGTTCTAGGCGACCAATCTTCAATATTCTTGGACTGGTGAACTCAGATTGAGGATATGAACAAGTTTCATGAAGGGATCGAGCTGAGTGGTGGAACTTTTTACGTCGAATGGAGCACCCGCCGGTTTCTGGAAAATTTCCGGCCAAACCCAACTGTTCTAGGTAATTTCCGACCACTTCCTTTCGTTTTCAGACTTCATGCTAGTTACGAAAATGGTTAGGCTTGATGAGAGGAAGAAGAGCAGCCCGGCCCCGACACCATTGGTGGTGGTAGGCGGCGGCTCTGCCACTAACTCCGGCGGCCCTTTCAGGCCACCTCCGGGGATCAAAAATATGGTTTCTGTACATTTTCAGATTCTATATTTCAATACGATCATTTTGATATATTATACGCAATTTTTGGGATATCGTATGATGAAGTTATGAATTTTTAAGTTTCGATCGATTTCGATCGTTAGATTTGTGATATGTGAAGTTAGGACCGTCAGATGGACTTGTAGTTTTGATATGATGATCTTATGACTGTCCCAGTGGCTTTGTGTGGTCATGGGCGAAGATCCGACCGTTGGATCTTCGTATAAATGCAAAACAGTGATTAGGGAGGCGATTCGTGAGAATCCGTCCGTCGGATTTTCGTATAAATTTGTGAAGATGTTAGTAAGGACGATTCAGGAAGATCCGACCGTTGGATCTTCGTGATGATTTTTGGAGGGTGATCCTAAAGGCGATCCGTGAGGATCCGACCGTTGGATCATCATCTAATTCGATCCGACCGTTGGATTGTCGTTTGAGTATGTTTTTGAATTATTGGCTAAGTGAAGGTCATGTTTGATTAGGTGATTGACGGTCATACTTGGGTGAGCAAGTTCGGTTGTGAATTGTGTTAAATTGAAGACGCAGCGGGAATATCGAGGTGAGTAAAACTCACGTGGTTCATATTACGAACCAAGTACTCTTAATTACTTTATTTTTGTCGTAATTGTGTGAAAATATTTATGGAATAAATATTTGTTTTAAATCATATGGACTTGATCAACTACGGTCCATAGGTAAGTAAAACGATTTTAATTATACAAAATGAATTTCACGTTTTTCTTGTGTGAACTATAGTTGGTATTAGTGGTCATTCCTGAGTGGGTGATTACGTATATATATATTTACATGATTATACGTGGAATGGTGTGACATTGAAGAGTGTGGAATTGTGATGATTTAATTATTATGGATTGAGATATGATTTACCATATTTATATGTGATGATGATGATTGATGAGTTCATGTTGATATTCATGGTTGACATTGTGGGATGTATAGAGGTGGAGAATGTAGTGCTCTGAGGACAAGGGAAAAGTCCGAAGAACGCCGGTTAAATAATAACCGAGATGTAGTGCTCTGAGGACAGGGGAAAAGTCCGAAGAACGCCGGTTAAATAATAACCGAGATGTATACCGTTTACTTGAACCTTGGCCGAGGTGACAGGTAACGTCGTAGTTAGAGCTCTAACGTGTTGTTGGGATGAACCAAAGTGGTGATTTAGGGGGTTGAGTGATTGTAGGACCAAAGTGGTGATATTGTGGTTAGAGGATTGTGGAAATGTATTCGTTGTGGATTTCCGTGTGCTGTTTGATGTTTCCTTGCAGATGTTGAGATTGTTGGTTGTTTACTTGAGTTAAAGGAATAGTAATTTAATAAATCAACAGTTCTTTCTTGTTTACTCATACGGGCTGTCAAAAGCTTACCGGGTTTTGTGTTGTTGCAATCCCGGTACACTATTCAAACTGTGTAGCGGGCACTAATACAGGTCAGGAGGATCAGGAAGGTGATCGAGTTGCGTAGAGTAGCTGCAAGTGGGTTATTCTGATTTTCTATTGAGAGGTTTGTTATGCTCATTTAGAGCTTTACAATTTTACTTGTGAGAGTGAATTTGTAATAATAAACTCGAGGTCTTCGAGATTTTATATTTGAGTGACGAGTGGTGTGTTTGTTCTGAGAAAAAATTCAGAACGTTTATTTGATTAAGTTGTTAAATTCATGTTTCGGATTTGAATTTGTTATTCAAAATTAGGGGCGTGACACGTGCGGGGCAGCAGTGGGCGCAGGGGCGCGCAGGGCAGCAGCAGCGAGCGAGGCTAGCGAGGGCTAGGAGCTTGCGGCAGATCTTTGAGGAGAACAATTTCTTTTCAGGTTTTTTGGGTTTTAGCTTTTATGGTTTAGGGCTCGTGCTGATAACGTGTTTAAGTATATTGGTATTGAGAGAGATTGATGAGAGAGATGTGTGTATTATTATTGAGAATAGGAGCCCTATATATAGGGATTACAAAGTACTAGTTCTAATGTTACAAGGAATACCAATCCGTGTAGGATTGGGAAATCTAGAACCTTCTCTCCTATTGCTACTCCTAGTTTGATAAGGCACACTAAATCGATATTCCTTCAACAAAGTAAGCATTGAATGTGATCCACGCATTATCAGCCACTTTATTCCTAATTTTTGTGCCTAGTTTTCTTCTTAGAAGAGTCTATCCTTTTCTTGGGCTCTTTTTCATTGAGTTGCAAAAGTTTATCTGATTACTAACACATTTTGAAGTGTCATTATCTATAGAGGCCTTTGGTATCTCTCATATTCATCCAAAATATCTCAGTAAGAACAAGTCACGAATAGAATCATGAGTAATGAGCTGTAGGAACAAGAATATTAAATGTATGGTTGAAACGAGTGACTGTGTGGTTGTTGAACATATGCAAACAAGGGATTTAGATTGCAAAAGCAAAAGTTTCCCTCTGGCATGAACTGGATTAACAACTTGCATTATTCGGTAGAGATTAACAACTTGCATTATTCGGTAGAGACTGAGACTGAAATATTCTAAAACAGGTGTGATATATCATTCCACATGAGAGGAAATATGTCTACCTCTTCCCTATAGAGACTCTGCATTTGTATCTCTTGAACCCCTTTCTCTCGATTTGTCTACAATCTCTTTTCTAGTGATTGTGCTTTTGGAGCATAACTCTGATCAGCAATCAATCACTTTTCAATGGCGTTGAGCACCCAAGTTAGAGCCTCCACTGGTTCAGCTTTCCCATGGAAATACGACGTGTTTTTGAGCTTTAGAGGCGAAGACACCCGAAAGGGCTTCACAGATCACTTATACGACAAGTTGCAGTGGCGAGGAATCACGACTTTCAGGGACGACCCAGAACTTGAAAAAGGCACAGCCATCTCTTCGGAGCTCCTCTCAGCAATCGAGCAATCCAGGTTTGCAGTCGTTGTTCTTTCGCCAAACTATGCTTCTTCCACGTGGTGCTTACTTGAACTGTCTAAGATTTTTGAATGCATGGAAGAGAGGGGGACAATTCTACCAATCTTTTATGAGGTGGAGCCGTCTCATGTGAGACATCAAAGAGGCAGCTTTGCTGAAGCGTTCGATGAACATGAAGAGAAGCTTGGAGAAGGTAATAAGGAGGTGGAAGGGTGGAGAGATGCTTTAACAAAAGTAGCCAATCTCGCTGGGTGGACTTCAAAGAATTATAGGTAATGAACTCTATATGACTTATTTTGATGTTCAAACTTTTAAGCTCTGTATGTCTTCACCCTTTGGGGTGTCTTTAATCGAGGTATCTTTGATTAAAAAAAAGAAAAAAACTTTTAAGCTCTATGATGCTCTTCTGAAGCATTGAATATGTACATATGAATTGTTAGATTAGGTAGTGCTTAGCAATATGTCATCTATATTGAATAGTACGACTCACATTTTCGGAGTTTCAAGACTCGATAGTGCTCTTTTAATGCTGCGGTTCTTAGGAATGATAAAATATTCTTATATTCTGCGTGGAAATTATATTCGTATTTTTTTTTCTTGTTGTTAGGTATGAAACAGAGCTTATCAGAGAAATTGTGCAAGCACTATGGAGCAAAGTGCATCCTAGTCTCACAGTATTTGGTTCCTCAGAGAAGTTAGTTGGAATGGATACTAAGCTGGAGGAAATAGACGTTCTTTTAGATAAAGAAGCAAATGACGTTCGCTTTATAGGGGTATGGGGGATGGGTGGGTTGGGTAAGACAACCCTTGCTAGACTAGTTTATGAGCAGATCTCTGATCAATTTGAAGTTTGCATCTTTCTTGCTAATGTTAGAGAGGTTTCTGCAACCCAAGGTCTAGTTTATCTACAAAAGCAGATTCTTTCCCAAATCTTGAAGGAAGAAAATGTACAAGTATGGGATGTTTATAGTGGAATCACTATGACAAAGAGATGTTTATGTAATAAAGTAGTTCTTCTAGTTCTTGACGATGTGGATCAGGTAGAGCAACTAGAAACCTTGGTGGGAGAAAAAGATTGGTTTGGCTTGAGGAGTAGAATCATCATTACAACTAGAAATCGACATATCCTAGTCACACATGGTATAGAAAAACCATATGAGTTGAAGGGGTTAAACGATGATGAAGCTCTCCAGCTCTTTAGTTGGAAAGCCTTTAGGAAATATGAGCCTGAAGAAGATTATGCAGAACACTCCAAGAGTTTTGTTATGTATGCTGGAGGTCTTCCCTTAGCTCTTAAAACTTTGGGATCTTTCTTGTATAAAAGAAGTCCACATGCATGGAGTTCTACACTGCAAAAACTGCAACAAATTCCCAACACAACAGTCTTTGAAATACTGAAAATAAGTTATGATGGACTTGATGAGATGGAAAAAAAAGTTTTTCTGGATATTGCATGTTTCCACAGGCTGTACTACAATGAGTTTATGATTGAACAAGTATATAGTTCTGACTTTTGCATTCGTATTGCAATAGATGTTCTTGTTGAGAAATCTCTCTTAACTATTGTACTAGAAAAAGACATAGATATACATGAATTGATAGAAGAAATGGGACGTGAAATTGTTCGAAGAGAGTGCTGTGAAGAGCCTGGTGGGCGCAGTCGCTTGTGGCTTCGCAAAGACATTTTTCACGTGTTCATGAAGAATACGGTAAGATTTTAAACAAATTAAAACACCAAGCTTGGACATCAGTATAATTTTCTGTAACATGAAAACATGACACATACATACGTGAGTATGGAATTGACTTATCTGACATTTTCAACTATCAGGGAACAGAAGTCATCGAAGGCATATTCTTACACTTGGAAGAATTAGAAGAGGCAGATTGGAATCTTGAAGCCTTCTCTAAAATGTGTAAACTGAAGCTGCTCTACATTCATAATTTGAGGCTTTCTCTTGGCCCCAAATGTCTTCCTAATGCCTTGAGATTTCTGAAATGGAGTTGGTATCCTTCAAAATCTCTCCCACCAGGTTTTCAACCGGATGAGCTTACTGAACTTAGCTTGGTTCATAGCAATATTGATCACCTCTGGAATGGAATAAAAGTAAGTTGTTGAATATCTACTATTGCAAAAATATAATTATATTTTAAAGTTCATGCATGGAAGCTGATTGTTCTACCATTCCTCATGTTTCCTACAGTACTTGGGCAAGTTGAAATCTATCGATCTTAGTTACTCCATAAACTTGACAAGGACCCCAGATTTCACAGGTATTCAAAACCTTGAGAAGTTAGTTTTTGAAGGTTGTACGAATTTAGTTGATATTCATCCATCCATCGCATTTCTCAATAGACTCAAAATTTTGAACTTTAGAAATTGCAAAAGTATTAAGTGTCTCCCAAGTGAAGTAGAAATGGAATCACTTGAAACATTTGATGTATCTGGCTGCTCTATACTGAAAATGATTCCAGAATTTGTGGGGCAAATGAAAAGAATATCAAAGCTCTATATAAGTGGGACAGCTATTGAGAAACCGCCTTCATCAATTGAGCGCTTCAGTGAGAGTTTGGTGGAGCTTGATTTGAGTGGAATTGTTACAAGAGGGCTGCCATACTCCCTTTTTCTTAAGCAGAATCTCAGAGTATCATCTTTTGGCTTATTTCCAAGGAAGAGTCCTCACCCTTTGATTCCTCTGTTGGCTTCTTTAAAGCATTTGTCTTCTTTGACGTCATTAAATCTGAATGGCTGTAATCTCCGTGAAGGAGAAATTCCCAATGATATTGGTTCTATGTCCTCCTTGGAGAATTTGGATCTCAGAGGAAACAATTTTGTTAGCCTTCCTGCAAGCATTCATTTGCTTTCTAAGCTTCAATATATTAACGTGGAGGATTGCAAAAGGCTCCAACAATTGCCAGACCTCCCATCAAATGACTTTTTATCAGTAAGAACCGACAATTGTACTTCGTTGCAACTGTTTCCACATCCACAAGTGTACGGTCGACAATTTATGTATGTTTGCATAAATTGCTTGAGTACGGTCGTGAATCGAGATTCTAGTTATTTCTTATATTCAATGCTAAAGCGGTTGCTTGAGGTACTCCCTCTCTCTCTCTCTCTCTCTCTCTCCCCCCCCCCCCCCCCTCTCTCTCTCTCCCCCCCCCTCTCCCTTCAATAGTTGTGTGATATGATGTCGTATGGTGCATGCAGGAAACCTCTTGTTCTTTTTACTATTTCAGTTATATAATTCCTGGAAGTGAAATTTTTGAGTGGTTCAGTAATCAAAGTTTGGGAGACTCGGTGACTGCTAAGTTACCATCATATTCATGTAACAGCAGCAAGTGGATTGGGGTTGCTGTATGTGCTCTATTTATACCTCAAGACAATCCGTCTGCCGTTCCTGAAGACGATGAGCTAGATCCTAATACCTGTCAAATTTTATGCACATGGGATGGATACAGTTCTGGCTTATCAGCTGTTGGTCACAGCGTAAAACAAATTGTTGCAGATCACCTTTACTTTGTTGTTTTACACAAGGATTTCTTAGAACCTCAGTACTGTCTCGAGGACACGTGCTATGAGGTTAAGTTTGTTTTCCAAACCGTTCGAGCTGTAGGAAACAACAGATGCTTGCAGGTGAAGAAATGTGGGGCCTATGCACTGTACAAGGACCACACGGAAGAGCTGATCAGTAAAATGAATCAATCCAACAGCAGCATTTCTCTTTACATGGAAGAGACTATGGATTGTGATTTAGACAAATCAGCATATGAAGAAGGTGGTGCCATGGTTAAGGGAACACCCGAGGCAGCAGCGAGCACAAGTGGTGGCTGTGAGGATGAATACTACTCTGCTGAAGGGTGAAGGAATTTAGAAGACACCGTCTTGCTTTGAAACATCCTGTGCCTTGAGGCAAAAATGCAAAACTAATACTGCTATTCTTAGTAAGTATTCATTAACCGGATCAATTAAGTAAGTGACCATCTCACATTATGACTCATAGTTGCAACTAGATATCTTAACATGCTTCCTGTGTCTCTCCTGTGCTTTACATCATGACACATTTCATTTCATGTGCTCTGCCAACTTGATCAATAACATGAGTGAGATGTTATCAAAGTACTACAGATGAATAATTCATAAGATTCAGTAATGAAAGGACAGTTTTAGAGTCAATTACCAATAGGTTTGAAGCAATCTAGAAGCTTCACAAGTCCACCATACAATCATAGGTGACTCTTCGTATTACGGGTTCTCTTGAGCCTAAAATGAATCTCAGATGTATTTAGTATTTGAATTTCTGTTTGGGCTGGTCAGCTTATGTAATATCTTCGGTCCCCTATTTACCAAAGAAAAAAGAAAGAAAAGCATGCAAACCACTGCGATGACGTTTCTTTTTCTGCTGTCGTTATAGTTTCGTGTAACAGCTAATTAAATAGAAGATTTGAAATTCTAGTTTGAGTGAAAATTTTGATATTTTAGATTTATGAAAATTTTAACAAAATTTTTTAGCATTAGTTGACATTTCAATAAATATCGATCAATATTAGTCTATTGGTAATTTTAGATATATTTAAATATCGGTAAGTTGAAAATATAAAATTCTCCAATTAAAAAAAAACTATGAAATTTTTTATGGAATGACATGTACTATTTGCTCGACCAGAATCGGATATCTACTGAGTCAAATGTTAAACTTTTCCTCCCTAAGACAGAAAAAGAAAACAAATAGATTGAGATTACATGAACGCATTGGTGAGATAAATATCATTAAGTTGACTCTACAAAAATTTCAACAATATTGATATGCACCATTTGCTTGATCATAATTGGATCTCTACCAATTCAAACTGATAGACCGTTGGTGCGGATGATAAAATCAGTAGAAGATATTCTCACCTATTTTTCTAACTGGAGTGAGAGTGAAAATTTCGCGGTCAATGTCTTCATACCCATGAAATTTGGAGGTGTGAGCAAATCAAATCGGAAGAAAAGTGAGGTACCCATAAAACATATTCCGATGTTCAAGTCAGTAAGTGTTTAAATCGTAATATGTGTAGACAGAATTGATTGCTCACCTTGAATGTTCACTTCACTGAGTATTTATAGGTGAGTTTGATCGGATATCTCGACCAGTGAGAGTAGTGGTGCGCAAAGCCCGTTAGTGGATCCATTACGCCACTCTCAAGACAACGTGGGGGAGTGCTTCCCACTTGCTACGGATACGACCGAGCTGACTAATTAATTCCACTAACCGGTTCCGCCTTATCCAAATCAATCCACCTCCAGAGGATTTCACCTGGAGGGAATCTGTCTTTCTCAGAGTTCCTCAAATAGATTGAGCCGTCTCTTGAGTAGAACATGATTTCATTTCACCTAGATTTACTTTAAGGGATTTCACCTCACCTAAATCCACCTTGGGAGGATTTCACCTCATCTGGACATCCTTGAGGGAATTTCACCTCACCTAGATCCGCCTCAAAGAGATTTTATCTCAAGAAATCTCCCAAATAGGCCGGTTGGACTACTTTGTCTCCGGCCCATTTTTTAATTAGGAACCATTATTTCATTTTTTAAAAGTTTACACCCCACATGGACAGATACAATGATATGATAAACCAGCTAAAGAATGATTAAACTTTCCTCCATAAGGTAGAAAAAAAGAAATTACATGAGATAACATGAAGGCAAGGGTGTAGTAATTTCATACCGACTTTAGTTGCTCTAAAAGTACAGAGGACTTTGTTATATCAAAACAATACCTTACATAGTACTTACCATTAATTAGAGAAAATATCACAAACAATATCCAAACTTACGACCATTCGGCATTTCAATACCTCATGTTTATAAACTACTATTTTGGTACCTCAAACTTTTTTTTTTAACTGGTTAGTTAGCTTATATATCTGTCATTATTGACGACGTAAATTAAACTGTTAAATAACATTCTTTAAAGGCATTTATGTCCTTCCCCATGCTCTTTCTTAAAGTGTTATGTACCCTCCTTTTCTCCATTTTAGTAGCTTTTCTATTTGCATCTCAAGCAATAATGGTAACCATTTGTTGGTTTTGCATGGTAGAGAGATATCCCAACGAACGAATACAAATTACGGGAGAGTTTCTAATGAGAACCACTAAAATGAGAACTTCATAAAGACTTTTTTATTAGACACATTTTTCGATCACATTTCCGCAAATCGACCGTTGTTTAGATATTCATGTGTGAGATCATTTATGCAATTTTTCAACCAAATTAAAAATAGGATTAAATACTTGTTACTCTTTGTACTTTTCTCCATAAAACAGTTTAGTCCCCCACTTTTTAAATTAAACAATATAGTTCTTATTCTCTTTAATTCTCACCGAATAGGTCCAAAATGACTATTATAACCTCGCTTATTTTTTCTATTTATTAATTTTCTCTATTTTTTCTATGTTCTCTCTCTCTCTCTGATTTTTTTAATTTTTTTTTTCTGCTTCTCTCTCCTACTAAAAACAAAAACCTGAAAAGTTGATCAAAATCTGATCCCTCCTTTTCTCCTTCCCAATAAGTCAACAACCAAATCCCGATCCCCATCGCCGATGAAATCGACGACTAGGGCCCTCTTCCCTATTGTTGATGATGAGCCCTGCGATGGAGTGATTGAGCAATAAGCCCAGCACTTGGGACAGAGCTGACTTGAGAAACTACAGCTCTTCCTCGATCGTGTAGGTGTTGACGACGAAGATGAAGACCGGCAGTGTGGATGATTTCTCGAGCGATAAGTCGTACTCGATGGTGGTGTATTAGGGGAAGAGCTTGGCGGGGAGGTTTTCATTGGAGATGGAGGCGTAGTGGGAGGGAAGTGGTTACAGGTGAAGCAGAAAGTAGATCTAGATCTTGGTGGCGTACTCGACGGTGGAGAAGGGGTTGAGGACAGAGCGGCAGGTCCAACACCTGAGAGGGGAGTAGGGGAGGGCTGACATGTTTGGGATTCTAAGTCGACGAACTCATTTATGTTTGTTGAGAGAGTGAGGGAGAGGGCTCAGGGGAGGAGAATAGAGATTGGTGTTTTTTTTATTCTCCAATTCGGGTTTGGAGGGGGGGAGGGAGGGAGGTAGAGAGAGAGAGAGATCAGAATTGATTGATGAGGATATACGAGGTGGTGATGGAGGAGATAACAGTGTACCGTGGGGCTATCACCGGCAGTGTTGTTCACAATCGCTAGGATGATGGTCGTCGTTTACAGATATATTACCACAATGTTTATGGCTCTCGAAGATTACAACAATCCTCCAGTGGTGAGTAGTGCTAATTCAGAATTGGTGAACAAGTATTTCAATCCCAAGATCGCCACGACGCCAAGCTCAATCCAAGTCGAGGATATGACGGAGCAAGAGCTTAGAGGATATGATCAGTCTGACGCCAATAAGCCCCTTCTTATGGCCATCAAAGCTCAGATCTACGACGTGTTTACACGCTCTGTTTACATTTTGGGGCACAACCAAAGAACCTTACTGGAAAAGAGGTCATCGAAAGCTAGAGACTTTGCTAGAGGAGAAAAGCTAAAGTTCCAAAGAAGTGAAGAACATCAAACGTAGAAAAGAAATAGAAGGAGGGGGAGAGAGAGAGAGAGAAATAAAAAATAAATAAATAAAAAGATAAAAAAGAGAAAAAAAAAAAAAAAAAAGAAGAGAGAAATGATTTCAAAAAAGGAAATGAGGGTAGAATAGTCATTTTAGACATGTTATAGACCTGTTGTGCTAGAATTAAAGAGAATAAGGACCCTAGAGAGCCAAGAGCAGCAGCGAGAAAACCCTAGAATAAGGATTAAAAAATAATACCACTCGGCCACGGAGACAAGAGCGAGAGAACCCTAGAGAGCCAAGAGCAGCAGCGAGAGAACCCTCCGACGGCACGCCCTCGTGGCGGCGTCGTCGGACGGGGTAAAGGGGACCTAGTGCCCGGAGATGGTTGTTCGTGGAATAAACCCAGTCGATTAGAAGGTGGCGCGGTGGCTTCGTTCTCCAAACCGCAAGGTGATCATGCCGGAAAAGTGCAGATCGGGCGCAGAGGCTTATGGGTCGGGCTGGGGTCGGCCTCCCCATGGCGGCTAGTGGCTTTGCCTGGTGGTGAGAGGGCGGGCTTTGAGGGACTCAGATCGGATCGGGGTGACCCGATTTGGTCTGTGTTACTTGGAGCCGTCCGGTGGAGAGGGGTGGCTGGGGGTGGCGGTGAGGCCAGTTGGGGGGTTGGGGAGGACGGAGGGACGGCGGGAAGGCCTGAGTTCGCTCGGCGCGGCGGGTCAGCCGCCGGTGGATGGACGGCGTGGATTGGGCTTGCGGGTCGGGGACGAGGAGGCAGTTGTCTACTGTTCTTTTGGATTGGGCTAAGTGTGTGTTGGGCCTGGGTTTGGGCTCTGGGCCCACACTCCTTTTATATTTTGTTTTATTATTTTTTGTTATTTTTATTTATCAAGGGCTTTATGCCAGCAATAATATCCTACATGTACTGTGTAGGCCGGTGGCGAGTTATTTGCTTCGGCAAATGGACGTTCCAGCCTAGTGGCAGGGTGAGACTAAGTGTCGTCGGATTTACTTTTCGGCGGCAACATAGGAGGAAAGCTGTGCTAAAGCAGGCAATTATGCTGTGTTGTACAAGGGGTACATATCGAGTTATCTTTCCGCTATGTCACTGCTATGTTAAAGCAAATGGAGTAGCTATTTGTGCACTCTTTGCTAGTTGGTGCTTGTTAGAATACAAGTCTATTGTAGAGATTTCTGATATTATTTCAGAAAATATTCTAGATGCTTATTGTAATCAGGGGTATCAGCTCAATGTCCCCCCTTTGTATTCGACAGTTTCATTAATCGAGGCTTGAGGGCAGCCGCACCAGCCCTTTTATTCAAAAATAATAATAATAATAAAGAGAATAAGGACTATTCAGTTTAATTTAAAAGGCGAGGGAGTAAACTGTTTTTCAGGAAAAAGTTTGAGGAGTAACAAGTATTTAATCCTTAAAAATAAGCATTCATAATCGTGATTTATCATTTATGAATATGAACAGTTTAGATTTGATAGATTTGGTTCGTCCATTAATTTGATCTACCTTGGTATCTTTTTTTTTTTAAAGGGGTTTGGAACCCAGCCTAGCTGGGAGGCTCAGCCCCACGCCCGGTTTCATTTATTATATTGGAAGACAAATTTCAGAAGTGATATACTCATGATGTATACATAAACATCTAACAGTTGATTTACAATAATGTAATTGAAAAGTATGTCTCTCAACCGTTAATTGGAAAGTCCTTATGCAATCCTCATTTTAGTGATCCTCATTAGAAGCTCTCCCGTCATTCCTTATTATTTTTAAAGGGAAAATTTCGCAAACAGTACACCAAGTAAAGGCCACTAATAATTCTTATACATAAAGTTCTAAACCAAACATTTCGGTACACGAAATCTGAAACTCAACCCACTATCAGTACACGACGTCAATTTTTGACACAAAAATGTCCATTATGCCCTCAGTTCTTTTTTTTTTTAATAAATTTATTTTTCTGTTATTTTTTTTTCCTTCATTTTTTCTGTTATTTTTTTTCCTTCGTTTTTATCTCTTTCTTCTTCCTTCTTCTGGGCTCACTCCCTCGCTTCCAACGCCGCCTTCCTCACCTCCACGCTCACTCCCTCGCTTCCAACGCCGCCCTTGCCCTCCAATTGGTGAGATTTATGGTCCTACAGCTTATATTTGTAACTCAGCCAATATTTAGTCATGTGAAAAAAAAGAAAGATAAAAACGAAGGAAAAAAAAAACGAAGGAAGAAAAAAAAAATAACAGAAAAAACGAATGAAAAAAAAATAACAGAAAAAACGAAGGAAAAAAATAACATAAAAAAAATTTATTAAAAAAAAAAAGAACTGAGGGCATAATGGACATTTTGGTGTAAAAATTTGACGTCGTGTACTGATAGTGGGTCGAGTTTCAGATTTCGTGTACCGAAATGTTTGGTTTGGAACTTTATGTATAAGAATTATTAGTGGCCTTTACTTGGTGTACTGTTTGCGAAATTTTCCCATTTTTAAATAGTCACTTGTCATTCTTTTTGTTGTAATCCTTTGAATTGTGTTTCCTTGCAAAAAAAAGAAAAAAAGAAAAGGAAAAAAAAAAACTAGACAACCATAAACCAGTTCTACGATGGACCTAATGAGTGGTCATATAACTTGCATCACTCTGTTCCTATCGTATCAGACCAAATTGGTTGATAGACTAGATCAAATACAAAGAATAATATCATCAAAGTCAAAGTCCTCATCTTCCCATCGTCTCCTTTTTTCTCTTCTCCATTATTTTCATTCCTTGAAAAATCATAAAATAAATTTTCATCGTGATTTTTTAGTTTCGTCATATGACCTCAGTGGGAACAAATCACGAATAGAATCATGAGTAATGAGCGGTAGGAACAGGAATATTAAATCAAAGGTTGAAACGATTGATTGTGTGGTTGTTGAACATATGCATACAGGGAATACAAAGAAAATTCCGACGGATTGTAAGATGTATTGGCTTTGCTAATGGTGGGAATGGACCCAGGAATCAAAGACTATGAGATAGTGCACTTCTCTTTTCACATTTTTTCAAGGAAAAGTGATTGATAGCTTTTGCTTTTTACCCGGGCAGGCCCTTTTGAAAATTAGGCACCATTGCAAAAGCAAAAGTACCCTGTGCGTTCACATCCTCCCTCTGTTATGAACATGTATGTAGAAAGAGGGACAATTCTACCAATCTTTTATGAGGTGGAGCCGTCTCATGTGAGACATCAAAGGGGCAGCTTTGCTGAAGCGTTCGATGAACATTTAGAGAAGTTTGGGGAAGATAGTAAGGAGGTGGAAGGGTGGAGAGATGCTTTAACCAAAGTGGCTAATCTCTCTGGGTGGGCGTCAAAGGATTATAGGTAAGCCTCAGTACGTGAGTGATCAAAATGACACGTAACTTACTTTAATGTTTGAATTTCAATACTCTATAACAGCATGGAACGCAATTTTAATATTGCGGTTTGGTTCTATCTTACAAGTGAACTCTATATTCGATGTGTTCATATATTCAGCATGGGAATTGTTATTTTTTCTTGTAGGTATGAAACAGAGCTTATGAGAGAGATTGTGCAAGGATTGTGGAGCAAAGTGCATCCTAGTCTCACATTATTTGGTTCCTCAGAGAAGTTAGTTGGAATGGACACTAAGCTTGAAGAAATAGATGTTCTTTTAGATAAAGAAGCAAATGATGTTCGCTTTATAGGGGTATGGGGGATGGGTGGGTTGGGTAAGACAACCCTTGCTAGACTAGTTTATGAGAAATTCTCTCATCAATTTGAAGTTTGCATCTTTCTTGCTAATGTCAGAGAGGTTTCCGCAACCCACGGTCTAGTTTATCTACAAAAGCAGATTCTTTCCCAAATCTTGAAGGAAGAAAATGTACAAGTATGGGATGTTTATAGTGGAATCACTATGACTAAGAGATGTTTCTGTAATAAAGCAGTTCTTCTAGTTCTTGACGATGTGGATCAAGTAGAGCAACTGGAAACCCTGGTGGGACAAAAAATTGGTTTGGTTTGAGGAGTAGAATCATCATTACAACTAGAAATCGACATATCCTAGTCACACATGGTATAGAAAAACCATATGAGTTGAAGGGATTAAACGATGATACAGCTCTGCAGCTCTTTAGTTGGAAAGCCTTTAGGAAATATGAGCCAGATGAAGATTATGCAGAACAGTCTAATAGTTTTGTTATCTATGCTGGAGGTCTTCCCTTAGCTCTCAAAACTCTGGGGTCTTTCTTGTATAAAAGAAGTCCACATGCATGGAATTCTGCATTGGAAAAACTACGGAGTACTCCCAACAGAACAGTTTTTGAAATACTGAAAATAAGTTTTGATGGACTTGATGAGGCAGAGAGGAAAATTTTTCTGGACATTGCATGTTTCCGCAGGCTGTATTGCAACGAGTTTATGATTGAACAATTATACATATCTGACCTTTGCAATCGTATTACAATAGATGTTCTTGCAGAGAAATCTCTCATAACTATTTCCTCACACAACCAAATAGGTATACATGATTTGATACAAGAAATGGGATGTGAAATTGTTCGCCAAGAGTCTTATGAAGAGCCTGGTGGACGCAGTCGGTTGTGGCTTCGCAAAGACATATTTCATGTATTCACAAAGAATACGGTAAGATTTTATACAAATTGAATCACCAGACGTGGATAGCACTGTCATTTCATTTAACATGAAAAATACTTATTCCTGAAATTGACTTATTTGTTATAACAGGGAACAGAAGTCATCGAAGGCATATTCTTACACTTGGAAGAATTAGAAGAGGCAGATTGGAATCTTGAAGCCTTCTCTAAAATGTGTAAACTGAAGCTGCTCTACATTCATAATTTGAGGCTTTCTCTTGGCCCCAAATGTCTTCCTAATGCCTTGAGATTTCTGAAATGGAGTTGGTATCCTTCAAAATCTCTCCCACCAGGTTTTCAACCGGATGAGCTTACTGAACTTAGCTTGGTTCATAGCAATATTGATCACCTTTGGAATGGAATAAAAGTAAGTTTTTGAATATCTGATATTGCACAAATATAATTAAATTTTAATGTTCTTGCATGGAAGCTGATTCCTCTATCATTCTTCATGTTTTCTACAGTACCTGGGCAAGTTGAAATATATCGATCTTAGTTACTCTATAGACTTGAGAAGGATCCCGGATTTCGCAGGTATTCAAAACCTTGAACAGTTGGTTCTTGAAGGTTGTGCGAATTTTGTTGAGATTCATCCATCCATTGCATTTCTCAAGAGACTTAAAATTTTGGACTTTAGAGACTGCAAAAGTATTAAGTGTCTCCCAAGTAAATTAGAAATGGAATCTCTTGAAACATTTGATGTATCTGGCTGCTCAAATCTGAAAATGATTCCAGAATTTGTGGGGAAAGGTCTTGAGAGTTTAGGGCTTGAAGGTTGTACGAATCTAGTTGATATTCATCCATCCATTGCATTTCTCAATAGACTCAAAATTTTGAATTTGAGAAACTGCAAAAGTATTAAGAGTCTCCCAAGTGAAGTAGAAATGGAATCTCTTGAAACATTTGATGTATCTGGCTGCTCAAGACTGAAAATGATTCCAGAATTTGTGGGGCAAATGAAACGATTATCAAAGCTTTCTTTAAGTGGGACTGCTGTTGAGAAACTGCCTTCATCAATTGAGCGCTTCAGTGAGAGTTTGGAGGAGCTTGATTTGAGTGGAATTGTTACAAGAGAGCTGCCCTACTGTCTTTTTCTTCAGCAGAATCTCAGAATATCATCTTTTGGCTTATTTCTAAGAAAGAGTCCTCACCCTTTGATTCCTCTGTTAGCTTCCTTGAGGCATTTGTCTTCATTGACGACATTAAATCTGAAGGACTGTAATCTCAGTGAAGGAGAAATTCCCAATGATATTGGTTCTCTGTCTTCCTTAGAGTACCTGAATCTCGGAGGAAACAATTTTGTCAGCCTTCCTGCAAGCATTCATTTGCTTTCTAAGCTCCGATATTTTAATGTGCAGAATTGCAAAAGGCTTCAACAATTGCCAGACCTTCCATTAATTAAACACTTAAATCTAAGATCGGATAATTGTACTTCCTTAGAAGTGTTTCCAGATCCTCCAGATTTAGGCAGATTATCAAAATTTTCGCTCGTTTGCACCAATTGCACGAGCACGGTCGGTAATCAAGATTCTAGTTATTACTTATATTCAGTGCTAAAGCGGTTGCTTGAGGTACTCTCTCTCTCTCTCTCTCTCTCTCTCTCTCTCTCTCTCTCTCTCTCATGATGGTTGGTATGGTGCAGGAAACCCCTTGTTCTTTGGAGTTTTTCCGTTTCGTAATTCCTGGAAGTGAAATTTTGGAGTGGTTCAATAATCGAAGTGTGGGAGACTCGGTAACTCAGAGGTTTCCTTTGTATGGATGTAATAGCAAGTGGATTGGTGTTGCTGTATGTGCTCTACTTGTACCTCACGACAATCCGTCTGCCGTTCCTGAGGACCCTACTTTAGATCCTGATGAAAGTTTAATTATGTGTGGATGGCATGAATACTGTTCTCGCTTGACAAGTGTTGGTTACAGCGTAAAACCAATTGTTTCAGATCACCTTTTCGTAGTTGTTTTAGGCCGTCATTTATTAAAACCTCAGAATTGTCTAGAGGACACATGCAATCAGCAGGTTAAGTTTGACTTCGAAATCAAACGAGCTGTAGGAAACAACAGAGGCATAAAGGTAAAGAAATGTGGGGCGCGTGCACTGTACAAGCATGACATGGAAGAGCTGATTAGTAAAATGAACCAAACCAAGAGCAGCGTTTCTCTTTACAAGACTATGGATTTTGATTTTGGCAAATCAGCATATGAGCAAGGTGGTGTCATCGTTAAGGGAAGACGAGAGGCAACAAGCGGAAGTGGTGGCTCTGACGACGAATATTTCTCTGCAGAAGAATGAAATTTTTTTTAGAAGAGACCGTCTTCATTTGCGCTTGTTCTAACCATCCAGTGCCTCAAAGCAAAAATGAAAGTCTAAACGTGGAAGAACATGAATTTGAAATTCGATGCCTAATTTAGGCCATAAAGATCATTGAATAAGAGCATATCTATTAGTGAAAGACTCAAAGTAGGTGATTCTGTGTAGTGCATAGGTGGTTCAGTCTCATAATTTACCCCAATTGGAGACTTCCTCAATAAGCATTTGGTATATATCTTTCATATTTCATTCAAAACATGACCAAATTAGCGACTTCCTCAAATGAGCATTTGGTATCAATAAGCATTTGATACAGATATAGTGTAGCTTGATG
Organism: Rosa rugosa; assembly: GCF_958449725.1. NCBI lineage: Eukaryota > Viridiplantae > Streptophyta > Magnoliopsida > Rosales > Rosaceae > Rosa > Rosa rugosa. Next base: position 44,556,468 of record NC_084825.1, read on the forward strand.
ACTACTGTATTAACGACGCACGGTGTTGATGCTAGAAGCTAAAAGATAGGTGTGAAGGAGAGTCACCTTGCCGCTTAGGTCGAGCTGATATTTATACTGTAGTTATGCTCATGCATGTCAACTGGAAGTGTTGGCAAGGGTGCTTCAAGCTGAAGAACCTTCATCACTTGTCCTGCTTTTGGCCTTTCCTTGTGGTTGGGGTGAGTACACCATAATCCCACAATCAAAAGACATTCCATCTCATTTTGACGATAATTTATATTCATTCTCTCATCAGCTGCATCAAGAAGATTTCCTGAAATGTACAATTTCCAAACCCACTCAAATAGTGGCACATGATATTCTCCATCTTTGTAAATTCTCCTTCCACATGCAATTTCCAAGGCCACAACTCCAAAGCTAAACATGTCCGATTCTTTACTCGCTTTCCCATAGAGTGCATATTCTGGGGCAATGTAGCCCAAAGTACCTACCACCTCCATTGCATGAGCGCTCCACCGCGAATCCACTAGCTTAGCAATCCCAAAGTCACCTAGCTTAGTGTTGAAATCGTTGTCCAACAATACATTAGCCGATTTTATGTCCCTATGAAGCACACACTGTCCTGCATCTTCATGTAGATAATGAAGGGCAGAGGCCAAGCCTAAAGCTATTTTGTACCTAAAATCCCACGGCAAAGCTTCTCCACAGCCAAATAGATGGGTGTCAAGACTGTTGTTCGGCATGAATGCATAAACAAGTAAACATTCGTCTTGCTCGTGACACCATCCAATGAATTGCACCACGTTTCTATGTATTAAGCGGCTAATGATTTTGACTTCATTGATGAAGATTTTTTCATAGTGCTTATGATCGAATTGTGCAAAAATTCTCTTGATAGCAACGTCGCAGCCTAGATGGTGTATGACTCCTTTGTAAACTTGTCCCGACCCTCCTTGGCCTAGCCTTGTTTCGTTTGCAAAGCCATTTGTGGCTTCAGCTAGTTCTTCATAAGCAAATCTTCTTGGCCAGATCAGTCTCTCAAGATCTGTATTTATGGATGACACATTTCTGGTGTAACTTCCATGTCCAACGGTCCTGTTCATTGTTTTCCTTAGCACCATCAAACAAATGGCCACAGCAAGTATCAAAACGGAGAAAGAAGCTGCAAAGATGGCTATAAGCAAGGTATGTCTCACATTATTTTTAGTACATTTATCAGAAACCAAAGTTGAATTGAGTTCCCAATCATTTATAACATGTCCCTCGGGGGGCATTGCTGTACTAGCTGAAAAACCAATTTTAACTTGCTGGGGAAGAGCCTGTTTCAAGTCCATATGATAAGAAAGAGATGATTTACCCACAAAAACCTGGAGTTCCTCGTATGTCCAGAAGGCAAGTCTGACGTTGTCACCAGTAGCATTGCAAGTTATCCACAACTTGCTGAGATTCCCAGTATTCGATGAGACTGTATTTATATCTATCCCAATGTGGGGCTCTGGTGGATTCCACCCCTTGTTGGAGAAAGTCATACCAAACTCAACTGTTACAATTTGGAATTGGGACACTACAAAAGTAGTGGTTTTGTTGAATTGTAGACAACAGAGAGTGAAAACCACTCCTTCCGATACACTCATTAGTGTGTCGTAATCATCTAGTAAAGCTAAAGGAGCACCGGAGTCTGGAAATGAGCTCGGCATGATCAAAGGCTCCACATACGTCCCTTGTCCAGCACGATATGCTAAAAGGCTTGTGGAGAGTTGGTCAATCCTGGTTAAAGAAGATGTGGCGTCATTTGTGTTGTTTTTTGGAGTCTTTGGACCAAGGCCGAATTGAGTTATACTGAAGAAAGGTGGATCAGCAGAGGGAGAGAAAAAATTGATGAAAATGAGACTGATGAAAAAGATCTTGTTGTGATGAAGAGTACACAAGGTGTCCAACCTGTTTCTGTTCAAGAACATACTGTAACTTTTCGACAGAAAATTAACTATATATGATCTGTGCAGAGATGTACCTAAGAATCTGCTATAAATCGATCAATGCAAATAATCGTTGCAAACTGGCAGACTATCTGCTGGGGATATATGTTAGGCCGGACATTACAAGAAAGATATAAAATGTAAGAACCACGACAAAAAAAAGTATAGTCTATTGTGGAATACTAAAACAACAAAACTCGATCTTGTCATCTACCTTAAAAGAGAGAGGAAAAATGAATCAGAAAAGTCCGCCGGCTAAGGATGATAACTCCAAATGTTTAGCAGGATACAGCTATATGGAAACTGGACGACTCTGTACGTGCAGATATATATTGCTTCATGTTTTGTTTCTTTTTTTATAAAGCCAGTTGTATTTTAGTGACTTTAGTCCCTGTTATTTTGGTTCATTGCAACTTCCGTCCATGAATTTTACAATTCTGGTGATTTTGCTTTTCATAGAAACAACTTCATTTGAGATACTATAAGAAGGGAAAGAGAAAACAAAACGATTTTTTATGGCTTTTTGTCCAAGTTGATTGGGGCTTATATACTGTCTTATCTAAGGACATCCACACAACTGATTTCTTGTGAATTAAAAGCAGCATTTCGGAGTTGGATTCTCTATTATGATTGCTTTTTGCTATGGTCTGCTATAATTTTCTATTAGACTGCCACATCAGCATCAGTCAATCCAATATTGAACGAATTTGTATGGCTTTGTCTAAAGTCTAAACCAGATAAATTTCGTTATCTATTTGGTAAATTGGATGGAGAAGTAATCTTGTTCTTCAATACAGTATATATAGTTTGCATTGCAAAAGAGTTATATGCAGGATATGCTCAGCAGTTGTAGACTTGTAGAACTTGACTTTTGCTACAAGCAAGCATTGACAGATACATTCTGCTTCTTTAAATCCAAACAGGGGAGGAGAGTGGGCTCTTGTGGCAAACTCTTGAGGTTACTTCAATAAGAAAAAGGTAACTGCAAGTTCATATTGATTGCGTTCCTGTGGAAGCTTCATTTTAAGATCTGCAAGTTCATTTATTTAGTTTGGATGGGTTTCGGTTTCTCTATCTACCACAGCTACATTTTGTCTTGGTCTAATTGGCTCTCAGTAATATGAACTAGGTGTCTGTTTTAAGGTTTTGCTTACTTTGCATGGAAGATAGCTGTCATGGAAGCTTTTGTTTATCTTGTATTAAGCTTCCACGCACGTTGCGAAACTGATGGTTTGTAGACACGTATGGGAGGTATCTGCTTTTCTTAGATGGTTCTGTACTGTTACACTATCAAGTTCAGATATTGTAGATATGTGTAGTTACGGACTTACAATCACTAGATTACTACTTATTAGTTAAGCCATACATTTCAGATTGAGAGTAACTGGGGCTCATATAAGTAAAGCTGCACAGTGAACCTGTGTTACGGTATGTGAGAACTCTTGCTAATACCCCTGTATACTTGCAGTTTTGTGTCAAAGTCTAAATTCTGGTTGTTTTAAGCCAAAATCTGATCTTGGGCTTTATTATGGACTCATAGTCTCATACCATGGGGAATACAAAATGAAATAAAAAAACCACTAGAACACAACTATTGGGATAAATTGTACAGAATGATGCTCGTTAAACTAAGAAACTGTTTAAGGAAAAGCAAAATTAACAGAGAGATAGAGAGAGTAACGTTTCTGAGTGAATGAGGATTCATCTGTGTTATTCATCTCCCAAAGGAGTGTATTTATAGGAGTACATTTGTAGTGTGAAAGCTCAAAGATAAACTCAAGCTTGATTTACAACTGCTACTACACATGGGGCTGCAATGATGCAATCTGCCATGCTTGTTGCCTCTTGGGATAAAGCATGTCATACAAGTCTTTATACACTCAAGTACCTATTACATGATATAGACATTTATACTATGACTCATACTATGACTCATACAACATGACTCATACACTATGACTCATATATACTACAACACTCCCCCTTGGATATTTCATGTCAATAGTATTGTCTAGGCCTTGCGCTTCTAAGTTGCCTCGTTAAAAACCTTGCCAAGTAATAAAACCCTGTGGGAAAAAACAACCTTGGTCGAAGGAGAAAAAGAGCACAACGCGCGTTGAGTGTGGAGTAGTAATATCACAGCTTCGGAGATAAGTGGAGTCTTCTTATCAGCATCATAAGTAGGTAATATGTCTACGAGAGGGATGCAAATAGAGTTGCTGCAACAAAACCTTGCCCGGAAAACCCAGTGGGAAAAACCCGTGGTCGAAGGGAAAAGATGAGCAAAAGCATATATGTTGAATCAAAACATCTTCAGGATGTAGTATAAGTGTGGCGACCATGCTAAAGATGTGCCTCGTTAAAACCTTGCCAGGTAACAAAACCCAGTGGGACAAAATAACCCTGGACGAAGGACAAAAAAGAGTACACGATGGTCAAGTGGGTATGCTTCTGGATACTCCCCCTGATTTCAACATCTCCTTTGTGTCTCCCAAACGTGGTGCTTCTCTCGTTGCCTCATTAAAAAACTTTGCCGAGTAATAAAAACCCTGTGGGACAAAAATAACCTCGGTCGAAAGGGAAAAAGAGCACAACACACTCTTCACGTTTCGAGACCATATATGTAGACATCTCCCCCTCTGATTGATCTTTGAGGAGAGTCTGTTGTTGCTGATTTTATGCTTGATGTTGTCGCTTTTGATGCAACCTTGCTTCATTTGTTTCAAAACAAGCAGCATTATCTTAAATGCTTGTAGGCTCATCTGTGGTAGACTTCAAACCACAACTGTTCGAACATGCGTAACTATGGATCCAATCCATATACATTCACGAACCACTTCGTGAAGAGCAATAATCTCTGCATTGTTCGAAGATATAGCGACTAAGGTCTATTCTGTAGATCTTCAAGATATCGCGGTCTTACCCATGGTGAACACTTTACCAGTCTGGGAAGGCCTTTGTATGGGTCAACAGATACCCAATATCAGCAAAACCTTCCAAAAACACTTATGTCTTTTTGGGGTAGGGATAGGAAACGCAGGCCAGTGTTTGGCGACATTTCTGGTGTGTGATGGATCTGAATCCATCATCTTTTTATAGGGATAGAATAAGTCCATATCGATCGTACATCTCAAGTATCGAAAAATATCTTTTACACCAATCCAATGGCGTCGCGTTGGCGCAGAGCTATACCTTTAGCTAACAAGTTTATGGCAAAGTGAGATGTCCAGTCTTGTGCATTGAGCTAAGTACAATAATGCGCTTTATTGTACTTGAGTAAGGCACTTCAGCCTCTCTAGCACATCTTCGTCCGATCATCCATTCAGACGAAGAGGATCCTTTTCAGGATCAAGACTACGAATGATCATGGGGTGCTTGAAGGCTTGACCTTGTCAAAATGCCTAAGCATCTATCAACACGGTGCTCAAGTTCAAAAACCGAGGCTTAATCGTGTTTCCCCAAAAATCCTTTATCTCAAACTCGGATTTCAAGTGTTTAATGGTTTCCCTTAACTCTTTAAGGGCTTCTAATGAAGATCATGTTTAACATGAAAACCGTGATAGAATCCGAAACTTGTTATGGAAACGCACGGGCATATCCCTTCCCAATCAAGTAGTCACTTTAGTGAGCGTTTCAATTCTATTGCAAACGCGCTCCGTGGTCTAGAGCCACTTGATTTGGGTAAATAAAGTTTCACTATGAACTTTCATGTATATTCCGTATCTAGATCCCCATAGAGATACGTAGTGACCATATTTATAAGCTGCATGTTCAGTTATTTGGAAACTACCAAACTGACAGGGTAGTGGATGTAATGTCATCCATTACGTGAGAATATGTCTCATCGTAGTCAATTCCAGGGCGTTTTGTGAGAAGCCTTGCGCCATAAGGCGAGATTGCCATCTCGTTTTCTCAACACGCTTTCTAACGAAGACCCATTAATCAATAGGTTTTATGTAAGGAGGTGTTGGCATCACTGGCTCAAAGACCTTCCTCTTCGTTTAATCTGGATCGCATCTTTCCATTTAGGCTAAATTTCTCTACGTTGGTATTCATGCTTCAACGGAGCGTGGTTCGATATCATCGGTCTCAACAAACTCATGCGCAACAGAATGCGCAACTACATCATCAATTATGATGGAGTTTCTATTCCATGTCTCATGTACACTAGTGTAATTTTCATAGAGCTCTATATTCTCAGGAATAGGTTCTGACGTTGAGGCGTCCCCCAACGATAACCATAATCCAGAAGATACTCATGAGACGGATGTTGAGTGTCGATGATCTAAGGATGCCAAAATATCCTTCGAATCCACGGGCTTCCCACGCATCCTAGCTGGGGTCATGGCCTGTAACGCCAGAGTGCCACTTTCTATGGCGTTGGCGCCTTGCCTACCTCTGTGTAGGGTGGCGCTACGTCCTCTTATAGGGACGTCCTTCCTTGCAGGTATTTTTGCAGCAAATGTGTGTGATCTCGTCACTTTAATAGGAATCGAGATGAGACATAGTGGGGACAGACTACGACATTTCCTGTCGTTCCTGCTGAACAGTTTGTGTTCTTATCTCCCCCTAACGACGGGAAGACTGTCTCATCAAAGTGACATCCGTAAATCAAACGGTAAGGAGATCGCCTTGCAAGGGCATTAAGTGGCGGACGATTGTTGGAGTCTCAATTCCAACTAAGTTGCTCACTTGTTTTTAAGGACCTACCATAGGCGCTGTGGCGGCGCAATTGGCACATAAATGGCTCACATTGGCACATAAATGACTCACTCGAATGTGCGTAAGTACAAAATATTTGTACCCAGTCACTAGCTGTAACGCAGGGATACATTGAGTGGGGGTAGGTCATAGAGGAATTAGCATAGTTGTATGCGATATTGCATCACCCCAAGCGGATATAAAGAGATTGGTGCGCATCGCCAATGTCTGAACTACCATCGTAGTTATTTCCACGAGACCATTTAGGTGTGTATATGGGAATGTGATGTCCAACATCACTCCCTTTGCAATAACCATCGAAAATCTTCGATGTATACTCACTAGCATAGTCAAAATCCAAATGACTAAATAGGATGATCCGAGGAGTGAGCCCGTTGTCATATTATATGTGCTATGAGTATAGCATAAGCAGCTTTTATAGATGGACAATGGCACAACACGTGATTAGTGTGTTTGCGTGTCAACCAACATCATGAGATATTTAAACGTCCGCAAGTTGGTTGAATAGGTCCACAAATATCACCTTGAATTCTTTGCAAGAATGGCATATTTTCTTTAGTGTCCTTTGCATAGGATGGTCTCAATCCTATTTTTGCTAAAATAGCAAGCTTTGCAAAACGAATGATATCTTTTAGAAGTAACTCTTTGGACCAATCTTTGGTTCGTACTTCTTTTCGTTGTGAAGAATGGATGTCCGTGTGAAGTCTTTAATATACGGAGCATCATATCACAACCTGGATATCTCAAACGTTCTTGCCAAAACCTATATGTGTCAGAATCCCATAAGTCGTCTCTTATGACATGGTTTGATTCAATGACTTGAATAGTGGTTGCATGCAACCCACTAGAGCGACACATAAGTTTCTCTAATACTCGTTTTATGTCCGTAGTCATTAGAGGTGATGCAAAGGAACTCTTGTCCATTCTCACAATGTGTTTTCACATGAAAACTATTGGCTCTTTATATAAAGTTCGGAATTTAACACATGTCCATGACATTGAATAATAATGCGACACTTTATTAATAAGGAAAATAGCCAATGATTACATCAAAGTTTTCCAAAGTCTATTCCATAATAAAATCAAACTTTAGACAAATTGTAGTTACTCAATCCGTTTGGTAACTCCAATGAAATATGACCAGGAAAGTAGAGAGATGTTGGTGGAGCGAGGCTCGCTTAAGTACCCCGATCTCAATTACTTTCCTAGACATCATACTACATTGGATGCGCCACATGAGAAAAAGTTTTAATACAATTGTCATTTGACTAAGGCACATTTGCCATTCTTGGAAAATAGAAAGGACTATTCTAATCAAAGTCTGCGGCATCCTCGTGCTCTTTATCTGCAGCTTTGAAGTCCTCAGTGGTGAGAGTGATATCTTCACCATCTTCATCTTCAGCAAGATTGATATCTTTACCTTCAGCAAGATTTATATCTTCATCTTCAGCAAGATTGGTTTCTTGCTCTCTCAATTGCCTATACTCCTTGTAGCTTGCAGCTAGTTGGGTACTTGCATGGCATTGCTTGAACCAATGCTCAATTGATCCACATCGATGACACATGTCATTGTGGTTATATCCCTCCATTTGAGGTGCAGGTTGTGCAAGTTGTGGATATTGCCTAGGAGGGTTGTTGTTACCACCATGTCTCATGGTGCGACCTCGACGGCCCATGGTGTTGCCATATCCACCTCTCCTACGTGTGGAATTGCCACCACGTGTGTCCGCTCTAAAGTTGCGGTTTCCTTCTTTATTGGGGCGATTATATGGACCCATATGTCCTTCATGTCCCCTGTTATTAGGGTACCGCTCTTTGCGCCCTCTTTTGGGTGCATTATAATTCGCCTCACGAACGCTCTTGGTTTCAATGGGCCTTGAATTATAATTCTTTACGAGGATGTTGTCGTGCTTTTCAGCTACCGACGTAATATTGATGATCTCATTAAACCTCGTAATTCGTCCAACATTGACTTCAGTGCGATATTGCTTTGATATCACAAGTGCTGCGACGGGGAAGGTGGAGAGAGTTTTCTCAATTAGTTCTTCTTCTGTGAGAGGTTTTTCATAGAACCTCAACATAGCTTTGAGGCGAAGAGCTTCTGAATTGTATTCAGCAACATACTTGAAGTTGGAGAAGCGTATATTGTTCCACTGAACCTTCAAGTCAGGGAGGAGGGAATCTTGGATATTGCCAAAGCGCTCTTCTAGCGCTACCCATAGATCTCTTGCATCCTTGATCGACATGTACTCTAATCTGAGAGATTTATCCATGTGGCGTCGCATCAAGATGATTGCTTGAGCATGCTTTGTGGGTGTTCGTTGGAACACTAGGCCCTGATCAGGTGCCTGGATTATGGGCAATATCCCTCTCGCAGTGAGATGGTTCTCAACATCGGTTACCCAGCCATGGTATTCCGAGCCTGTTGAGTCAAGCATTGGGAAGTCGAGTCTAGGTTCATTCGACATCCTGAAAAATAGGAAGAGAAGATATAATAGTTTCGGAGTCTATACTTCCACGAAAACTAAAATAATAAGATTTCCGAGCTATGCTACCAAGAAATCAATTTCCAAGAATATTTGGATTTAGACCAAACAATGATGTTTGCGGACGCTCTTAGTCCGAATATTATGAACACTCTTAGTTCATTGATTTACGAACACTCTTAGTCCATTTAGCGTGAATCCCCACGATTCCGCTTTTAGTCCATAAATTAATACTTGCGGACGCTCTTAGTCCGAATATTATGAACACTCTTAGTTCATAGATTATGAACGCTCTTAGTTCATAGATTATGAACGCTCTTAGTTCGTTTAGCGTGAATCACCACGATTCCGCTTTTAGTTCAAAAATCGATGCTTGCGGACGCTCTTAGTCCGAATATTATGAACACTCTTAGTTCATAGATTACGAACGCTCTTAGTTCGTTTAGCGTGAATTTCTATAATTCCGCCTTTTTGATTACAAGTCCCTGAAAAGAAGAGAAAAGTAATACAAACTCAAAAAACAGGAACTTTTAATAAGAAATACCTTGAAATAGTGTCGCCGGAAAATTTGTCCGGAAAAGGTTGTCGGAGGTGACTTAAAAGTCTCGGCAGGACTCGCTCGGCAGCTTCTCGGCAGATCTCGGCAGGACTCGGCAGGGCTCGGCAGGACTTCGACAGCGGTTCGGCAGCGGTTCAATTTTTCCGGTGGCCGGTTCAAGCTGTTTCCGGCCGGTTCTGGCAGTTCTGAAACCGGTTCTGGGCTTCTTGGATCAAGGGCTTTGATATGTGGTAGGATTTGGAGGTTTTTTGTATGGTTGGAAAAATGACTTCGATTGCTTGATGAACTTCCTCTTCTTGTCAATTTTCGATTCTAAATCTAGAGCAATTTCGTGCTGATAACGTGTTTAAGGAAAAGCAAAATTAACAGAGAGATAGAGAGAGTAATGTTTCTGAGTGAATGAGGATTCATCTGTGTTATTCATCTCCCAAAGGAGTGTATTTATAGGAGTACATTTGTAGTGTGAAAGCTCAAAGATAAACTCAAGCTTGATTTACAGCTGCTACTACACATGGGGCTGCAATGATGCAATCTGCCATGCTTGTTGCCTCTTGGGATAAAGCATGTCATACAAGTCTTTATACACTCAAGTACCTATTACATGATATAGACATTTATACTATGACTCATACTATGACTCATACAACATGACTCATACACTATGACTCATATATACTACAACAGAAACAACTAATCAATACTGTCAATAGTTTCCCCTGATATCCATCGATATAGCTTCATGTATGATGAAATAGGAATGAGATTGGATGAGGGGTGGGTTGTGAGACAAAAAGAGAGCAAAATGGGATATTAGGGTGTAATGAGTCGCAAGTGTGGTTGAAATAGTCTGCAGCCTAAAAATAACGATTTGGTATTAGATGAATTAGAAAAATAATTGTGTTACTAGTTTGACGCTCCTTCTGATCAAACCATTACAAATCGCCAAGTCAAAGTCCTCCTCTTCCCATCGTCTCCTTCTTTCTCCTCTCCATTATTTCCACTTCTTGTTGAACCCCTCTTTCTCTCGATCTGGGCAGAATTTCTTTTCCAGTCGTTGTGCGTTTGGAGCAGAACTCTGATAACCAATCAATCACTATCCGATGGCGTTGAGCACCCAAGTTAGAGGCTCCACTGGTTCTGCTTTCCCATGGAAATACGACGTGTTTTTGAGCTTCAGAGGCGAAGACACCCGTAAGGGCTTCACAGACCACTTATACGACAAGTTGCAGTGGAGAGGAATCAGGACTTTCCGGGACGACCCAGAACTTGAAAGAGGCACAACCATCTCTCCGGAGCTCCTCTCAGCAATCGAGCAATCCAGGTTTGCGATCGTCGTTCTTTCGCCACACTATGCTTCTTCCACGTGGTGCTTGCTTGAACTCTCTAAGATTTTAGAATGCATGGAAGAGAGAGAGACAATTCTTCCAATCTTTTATGAGGTGGATCCCTCTGATGTGAGACATCAAAGGGGCAGCTTTGCTGAAGCGTTCGATGAACATGAAGAGAAGCTTGGAGAAGGTAATAAGGAGGTGGAAGGGTGGAGAGATGCTTTAACAAAAGTAGCCAATCTCGCTGGCTGGGCTTCAAGGGATTATAGGCAAGCCTCAATTAGAGATTCAGAGATCAAATGACACATAAATAAAAGTACTTTAATGCTTAGAAGTTCTATAATGTTGGTGAGTATTGAAATTTCGAAAATGAGAGCACTTAGATTAGAAAGTGCTTACACACTGCCCTGCATATTGAACTAATTGGATGGCTCACATCTATGAAGTTTCAGTACTATAAGACTACAAAACACCACTTTAATGCTGCGGTTCAGTTCTATTGTACGGGTGAACTTTTATATTTAATATGTTCATATATTCAACATGGGAATTGTTTTGGTCTCGTTGCAGGTACGAAACAGAGCTCATGAAAGAGATTGTGCAAGCACTGTGGAGCAAAGTGCATCCTACTTTAACCGTATTTGATTCCACAGAGAAGTTAGTCGGAATGGATGCTAAGCTGGAGGAAATAGATGTTCTTTTAGATAAAGAAGCAAATGATGTTCGCTTTATAGGGATATGGGGGATGGGTGGGGTGGGTAAGACCACCCTTGCTAGACTGGTGTATGAGAATGTCTCTGATCAGTTTGAAGTTTGCATCTTTCTTGCCAATGTCAGAGAGGTCTCCGCAACCCATGGTCTAGTTCGTCTACAGAAACAAATTCTTTCCCAAATCTTGAAGGAAGAAAATGTTCAAGTTTGGGATGTTTATGATGGAATGACTAGGACAAAGAGATGTGTATGTAATAAAGCAGTTCTTCTAGTTCTTGACGATGTGGATCAACCAGAGCAACTGAAAAACTTGGTGGGAGAAAAAGACTGGTTTGGTTTAAGGAGTAGAATCATCATTACAACCAGAAATCGACATGTACTAGTCACCCATGGTATGGAAAAACCGTATGAGGTGAGAGGATTAAACAAAGATGAAGCCCTTCAGCTGTTTAGTTTGAATGCCTTCAGGAAATATGAGCCGGAAGAAGATTATGCAGAGCTCTCTGAGTGTTTCGTTAGCTATGCCAGAGGTCTTCCTTTAGCTCTTGAAACTTTGGGGTCCTTCTTGTATAAAAGAAGTCTGGGTGCATGGGGTTCTGCATTGGAAAAACTACGGAATACTCCCAACAGAACCGTTTTTGATTTGCTAAAAGTAAGTTATGATGGACTTGATGAGATGGAGAAGAAAATTTTTCTGGACATTGCATGTTTCCACAGGCTGTACCTCAATGAGTTTATGATTGAACAAGTATACAGTTCTGACCCTTCCAATCGTATTACAATAGATGTTCTTGCTGAGAAATCGCTCATAACTATTTCCTCAGACAACCAAATAGATATGCATGATTTGATACAAGAAATGGGATGTGAAATTGTTCGCCAACAGTCTTATGAAGAGCCGGGTGGACGCAGTCGGTTGTGGCTTCGCAACGACATATTTCATGTATTCACAAAGAATACAGTAAGATTTTATACAAATTGATTCACCAAACGTGGATAGAACTTTCATTTCATTTAACATCACAAATACTTATTCCTACAATTGACTTATTTGTTATAACAGGGAACAGAAGCCATCGAAGGCATATTGTTAGACTTGCATGAATTAGAAGAGGCAGATTGGAATCTTGAAGCCTTATCTAAAATGCGTAAACTGAAGCTTCTCTACATTCATAATTTGAGGCTTTCTCTTGGCCCCAAATATCTTCCTAATTCCTTGAGATTTCTGAATTGGAGTTGGTATCCTTCAAAATCTCTACCACCAGGTTTTCAGCCGGCTGAACTTACTGAACTTAGTTTGGTTCATAGCAATATTGATCACCTCTGGAATGGAATAAAAGTAAGTTGTTGAATATCTACTATTGCAAAAAAATATAACTATATTTTAAAGTTCATGCATGGAAGCTGATTGTTCTACCATTCTTCATGTTTTCCACAGTACTTTGGCAAGTTGAAATCTATCAATCTTAGCTACTCTATAAACTTGATAAGGACCCCAGATTTCACAGGTATTCAAAACCTTGAGAAGTTGGTTCTTGAAGGTTGTACGAATTTAGTTAAGATTCATCCATCCATTGCATTTCTCATGAGACTTAAAATGTTGAACTTTAGAAACTGCAAAAGTATTAAGAGTCTCCCCAGTAAAGTAGAAATGGAATCTCTTGAAACATTTGACGTATCTGGTTGCTCAAATCTCAAAATGATTCCAGAATTTGTGGGGCAAAATCTTGAGAACTTGGTTCTTGAAGGTTGTACAAATCTAATTGATTTTCACCCGTCAATTGCATTTCTCAATAGACTCAAAACTTTGAACTTGAGAAACTGCAAGAGTATTAAGAGTCTCCCAAGTGAAGTAGATATGGAATCTCTTGAAACATTTGATGTATCCGGCTGCTCAAGACTGAAAATGATTCCAGAATTTGGGGGGCAAATGAAAAGATTATCCAAGCTTTCTTTAAGTGGGACTGCAGTTGAGAAACTGCCTTCATCAATTGAGCGCTTCAGTGAGAGTTTGGAGGAGCTTGATTTGAGTGGAATTGTTGTTAGACAGCTGCCGTACTCCCTTTTTATTAAGCAGAATGTCAGAGTATCATCTTTTGGCTTATTTCCAAGAAAGAGTCTTCACCCTTTGCTTCCTCTGTTAGCTTCCTTGAAGCATTTCTCTTCTTTGACGACATTAAATCTGAATGACTGTAATCTCAGTGAAGGAGAAATTCCCAATGATATTGGTTCTCTGTCCTCCTTGAAGAAATTGAAACTCAGAGGAAACAATTTTGTTAGCCTTCCTGCAAGCATTCATTTGCTTTCTAAGCTTAATAAGATTAACGTGGAGAATTGCAAAAGGCTTCAACAGTTGCCAGACCTCCCATTAAATGACGAATTAAGGGTGAGAACTGACAATTGTACGTCCTTACAAGTGTTTCCAAATCCACGAGATTTGTGCAGATTATCGCGTTTTGCTCTCTCTGGCATCAATTGCTTGACTGCGGTTGATAATCAAGATTATTTCTTCTATTCAATCCTAAAGGGGTTGCTTGAGGTACTCTCTCTCTCTCTCTCTCCCTCCCTCCCTCTCCTCTTCAATAGTTGTGTGATATAATGGTTGGTGTGGTGCAGAAAACCCCTCTTTCTACTTCTTTTGAGCGTTTCCGTTATGTAATTCCTGGAAGTGAATTTTTTGAGTGGTTCACTAATCAAAGTGTGGGAGACTCGGTAGCTGTGGAGTTACCTTCTTATGCATCTAATAGCAAGTGGATTGGGTTTGCTGTATGTGCTCTATTTGCACCTCAAGACAACCCGTCTGCCGTTCCAGAAGATCGTCGTTTAGATCCTGACCAAAGTTTAATCATGTGTTGGTGGAAAAGATATGGTGATGGTATGGTAGCTACTGGTTTCCGTGCAAAACAAATTGTTTCAGATCACCTTTTCTTAGTTGTTTTGCCCAGTCATTTCTGGAATCCTCGGAACTGTCATACGGGTGAAGACGCATTCAATGAGGTTAAGTTTGACTTCAAAATCACTCGAGCTGTAGGAAACAACAGATCCATAAAGGTTAAGAAATGTGGGGCCCGTGCACTGTACGAGCACGACACGGAAGAGCTGATCAGTAAAATGAACCAATCTAAGAGCGGCGTTTCTGTTTACGAGACTATGGATTGTGCTTTAGGCAAATCAGCATATGAACAAGGCGGTGCCATCGTTAAGTCAAAACGAGAGGCAACAAGCGGAAGTGGTGGTTCTGATGACGAATATTTCTCTGCAGAAGAATGAAAAAAATTTAGAAGACACTGTCTTGCTCTGACCATCCAGTGCCTCGAAGCGAAAATGAAAGGCTAACAGTGCTATTCTCAGTATTCGTGACAAGTAAGTGACCATCTCACATTATGACTCCTAGTTGCAACTAGATATTCTTAACATGTTTCCTCTGTCTCTCATGTGCTTTAATGTCATGACACATCTCATCACTTGATCTGCCGTCTTGATCAATAACAAAAGTGTAGTAGTACAGATCATCATTAGATTCAGTAATGTAACACAGTTTTTTTAAGTTAACAATCTGTCACTCAGTTGTGCTAATTGGCCTAAAAAAGTACGAAGCTCATTTGTGCTAGTTGTCCGAGATGGGTTACGGTTCCTCTCTCTTTTCTATTGATCAGTATATAAATAGACTCAACCAAAAGGTGAGCAAAGCTGCTGGAATCTATGAGGTTAGTTACATAACAGTAAAGAGAAGCAATGGGTTGGTAATAATGGACCATTTTCAATCGATTATATTCTGATTTCTGAACCAGATAATTTTTCCTTTTCTATTTGGTCAATTGGATGGAGAAATTTTCTTGTTCTTCAATATGGTATCATTTCAACAGACTTATATGCAGGATATGCTTTTAACTATGCAGTGCACAGTTGTTAATCTTGAATTTTGCCACAAGCAAGCATTGAGAAATTAACAACTGTGCATTGCTTTTGGCTAAATGGGATGGAGAAATTATCTTGTTGTTTAATATTCTTTGCATTGCATAAGACTTATATACAGCCACGGCATATATGTTAATCTTGACTTTCACCACAAGCAAGCATTCACTGATATGGACTCTGCTTCTTCTAAATCAATTCCAAACAGGGGAGAAGAGTGGCCTCTCGGGGAGATGCATGACAGGTCTGCCATGGGCCAGTGGCGGGCAAACAATAGAAGGGTAACAGCTAGTTCATATTGATTGCTATCTTGTGGAAGCTACATTCGAAGATCTGCAAGTTCATTTTACTTGGTTTGGATGGGTTTCAATTTGTATCTACCGGAGGTACATTTTGTCTTGGACTAATTTTGCTCTGACTAACATGAATTAGGTGACTTGTTTTAATTGTTTTCGTTTTCTTTGCAGGATGGAAGAAAACCTGTCATGGCAGCTTTAGATTTGTAATATTTGCACACTGAAGATTCCACGCCTGTTGCCAAACTGATGGTTTGTTGACATGTTTGGGAGGTATGTGCTTTTTCTGAATGGACTGTGTTATAGAATAATTAAAGTCCATATTGTATATGTGTAGTTACAGACATACAGTCAGGAGGTTACGTAGATAAGCGATGCATTTTAGATTGACATTAACTGGGGCTCATTTAAGTAAAGCTGTACAGGAACCTGTGTTATAGTACGAGAAAATTCCTACTAGTACCCCTGGGTGGGCTTTATATCAATTTCACTCCAAATCTACAATTCTGTCAAAGCTCTACATTCAGGTTGTTTAAGCCAAACCGCTTACATTGTAGACATGTTATGGGCAAGTTTTTATTTTATTTTGTTTTATTTTTGTCCTGGTATGTACAAAAACTAAAGGACTGTGATCAGATCCCAAAGCAAGTAAGATGTCTAGGATTTAGGAGTCATATAGAAGGTGGAATAGCTTGATGACTACTCTTTTAACGACCAACAGTGTTGAAACTAGAAGTAAAAAATAGGTAAGATTGCGGATTAGCTTGTTGTTGAGATTGAGGCAGCAGTAGTTGATGATCAGGCATGTCATGTTGAAGTGTTGGCAAGGGTGCTTCAAGCAGAAGAACCTTCACGACTTGTCCTGCTTTTGGCCTTTCCTTCTGATTGGGGCCCATAATCCCACAATCATAAGACATTCCATTTCATTTTTTCGATAATTCATTTCCATTCTCTCATCAGCTGCATCAAGAAGATTTCCTGCATTGTACAATTTCCAAACCAACTTAATACTGGCACATTATATTATCCATCCTTGTAAGTTCTCCTTCCACATGCGATTTCCAAGGCCACAGAACTCCAAAACTAGATATGTCAGATTCTTTACTGGCTTTCCCTTGGTTTGCATACTCTGGGGTGATGTAGCCTAAAGTGCTTACCACATCCATTCTATGAGTCTTCAACCGGGAATCCACGAGCTTAGCAATGCCAAAGTCACCAAGCTTAGTGTTGAAAACTTGAAATCGTTGTCCAACTATACATTAGCCGATTTGATGTCCCTGTGAAGCACACGCTGTCCTGCATCTTCGTGTAGATAATGAAGATCTGAGGTCAAGCCTAAAGCTATTTTGTTCCTGACATCCCACTGCAAAGATTCTCGATCTATCACCGAATAGATGGGTGTCAAGGCTGCTGTTTGGCATATATTTGTAAACAAGTAAGCATTCGCCTTGCTTGTGACACCATCCAATGAATTGCACCACATTTCAATGTATTAACCGGCTAATGATTTTGACTTCACGGATAAAGATTTTTTTCAAAGTGCTTATGATCAGATCGTGCAAAAATCGTCGTCACAGCAACATCGCAGCCTAACTCTTGTATGACTCCTTTATAAACCTGTCCAGACCCTCCTCAGCCTAGCCCTGTTTCATTTTCAAATCCATTAGTCGCTGCAAATAATTCATTGTAACCAAATCGTCTTGACCAGAGTAGCCTCTCAATATCTGAATTTATGGATGACACATCCCTGGAGTAACCTCCATGTCCACCCACCAGTCCTGTGTATTTGCTTCCTTACCGTGCACCATCAAGCATATGGCCGTAAGTATCAAAATGAAGAAGGAAGCTGCAAGCATGGCTGTAAGCAATGTAAGCCTCCCACTATTTCTGCTATATTTATCAGAAACCAAAGTTGAATTGAGTTGCCAACAATTTATAACATGTCCCTGAGGCAGTATTCATGTACTAGCTGAAAAACCAATTGTAACTTGCCTGGGAAGAGCCTGTTTCAAGTCAATGTTATATGAAAGAGAAGAGTTGCCCACAAAAACATGGACAGAGCAACCATAGATGGAACAATATAACAGCAGGAGCTAGAATAGGACATATGGGTCGCCTTAGCAATTCCAGAGCAGATTCAAATGTTAGACTAGCCATAACTCATAAGGAACAGACCAATAGAACCATACTGACAGATTTGCATCAATCAGAAGCTTCTAGGGGTGGATTCGGTAGAAAACCGACGACAAATTCCGTCAACCGGGTACCGACCGAAGTTGGTCGGTTTCCCAAATCTGCAACCGAAACCGAGCCGCCGCCGTCGGTTACCGACATATCGGTATACCGAATTTCGGTTTGAATTTCGGCTCAAATTCGGAGAATTTGCCGGATCTTGACATTAGGCCTCCGCCACCAAGATAACACCGATCACAGTCTTGATCACACTTTCCTCCATCTGCAAGCCCTAATTGAAATTAGAAACACGGAGCTCTTCCTCCAGTTTACCTTAATCTCTTCCTCCAGATTACCTCAATCTCCATCGTCATCGTTCTGGGTCTGATTGGGAGGGATATTGCAAATCCGGTCAGAAGGGAATCGAGTTGGGTTTTGGGGGTTGGATTGAAAATTAGGGTTATTGATCGATTTGCAGAAGAAATTGAATCTTGAAATTGGGGGTTTTGGGGTTGAATTGAATTGAGAGCTTGTGGCTGTGATTTATATACTAAAAAGAAAAAGATGATGGGGGATGTGGAACTTTGCAGGTTGCGAGTTGTGTGGCAATCAAACAAAAAGAAGAAGATGATGATGGAACTGATAAAGAAGAAGACGGTGATGGAACTGGAAATAAGAAGAGGAGGAGGAAAGAAGATGAGAAAATAAAGTGAAAGAAAAAAAAACGATGAATGAGGGCAGAAGTTGTTTTGTTTTAATTATGTGGTGTATGAGGGAATAAATATAAAGTTTGTGCATATTATAGTAAGAGCAGCGTGTGCTCGAGTGGCTATGAGGTGTAGATCTTGTGCAGGAGGTTAGGGGTTCGACTCCTATCTCTTGCGAAGTTTTACACATTTTGTATGCTATTCGGTTGTATACGTATATACGGTCGGTACGGTATACCGACGGTATGAGGATTTGCATACCGTAGCCGAGCCGAAGCTGACTTCCGGTACGGCTCAGCCGAGCAGAAAAGTCGGTAAGCCGAATCTTCGGCCCAAATCGGTTCGGGCCAGCCCTAGAAGCTTCACAAGTCCACCATACAATCATGAGAAAGTCTTGCGTACGGCAGACGTAAAGTACACGTGGTACGGGCTGACCAATCAGATCCTTATCAGGGGGTATTTTGGGTATTTCACCTTTAAAAATCAGGGACATTTTCGGAATGAAGTAAAATTTTTGTGGGTTATGATTGGGCAGCCGCACGGCCACGTGGTGCGGCTGCCGTACGCAAGAATTTTTCTACAATCATAGGTGACCCTTCCTATTACAGGTTCTCTTGAGCCTAGTTGGACAATGAATCTCATATGTATTTGGTATTTGGATTTCTGTTTGGGCTGGTCCAACAGAAATTAGGCTTATGTAATATTTTCAGCCCCCTATTTACCAAAGAAAAAAAAGAAAGAAAAGCATGCAAACCACTTGTCAGCAAGACATCACGATGACGTTTATTGTTTCTTGTTCTGCTGTCATTTGTTCTGCTGTCGTTATAGTTTCGTCTAAGAGCTAAATGCCAGATACGAAATTCTAGTTTCCGTGGAAATTTTAATATTTTAGATCTATGAATGTTTGACAAAATTTTGAGCATCAGCTTCTTCTTCTTTTTTTTTTTTTTGTTGATCCATATCTTAGGAGAAGACAATCTGTAGCCAACATGTCAGTTGATATTTTAATAAATATCAATCAATATTAGACTATTAGTAATTAATATATTAGACATTTTCGATATCATTAAATATTGAAGTTGAAAATATCAAAATTCTCCGATATTTTTTTATGGAATGGCGTGTACTAATCTTCAAAGTTCCCTAAATGGATTGAGCTGTCTCTTTTGGTCATTCTACATTTCTTCTGACTACAACATGATTTCATCTTACCTAGATTTACTTTAAGGAAATTTCACCTTATCTAGATCCGTCTTAGGTGAAATTCTCATTTAGACCGCCTTGAGAAAATTTCACATCACCTAGATCCGTCTTAAGGGGATTTCGTCCATAGATCCCCCTTGAGGGAATTTCACCTCACTTAGATCTGCCTTGGAGGAATTTCACCTCATATAGACTACCTTGAGAGAATTTCACCTCACACGCCTTAAAGGGATTTCGTCTTGAGGAATCTCCTAAACTGATCCTGCTGCTTAATCTCCGACCCATTTTTTTTATTAGGAACCCACGATTTTATGTTCTAAAATTTTACACCCTGGACAAATACGGTGATATGTTAAACCAGCTAAAGAATGCTTAAACCTTTTCTCCCTATGGTAGAAAAAAAGAAATTATAGATAAGATAACATGAAGGCAAGGCAAGGCAAGGCCGCAAGGGTAGTAATTTCATACCAACTTTAGTTGCACTTCACAGTATAGAGGACTAGACTCTGTTATATCAAAACCAATACCTTACCTAGAACCCACCTCTGCCACCCAGATCCAAATCCAATACAAAATAAGAGTCGTTTGACCCTACCCATTACTCCATCAGTGAAAGACTTCGGTGATGTTTCAGTTCAAGTCTTCTCTTTCCGTCGTCTCCTTCTCTCTCCTCTCCAATATTTCCATTTCTTCTTGAACCCCTCTTTCTCTCTATCTGTGTACAATTTCTTTTCCAGTGATTGTGCGTTTGGAGCAGAACTCTGATCACCAATCAATCACTTTCCGATGGCGTTGAGCACCCAAGTTAGAGCCTCCACTGGTTCTGATTTCCCATGGAAATACGACGTGTTTTTGAGCTTTAGAGGCGAAGACACCCGAAAGGGCTTCACAGACCACTTATACGACAAGTTGCAGTGGAGAGGAATCAGGACTTTCAGGGACGACCCAGAACTTGAAAGAGGCACTGCCATCTCTCCGGAGCTCCTCACTGCAATCGAGCAATCCAGGTTTGCGATCGTTGTTCTTTCGCCAAACTACGCTTCTTCCACGTGGTGCTTGCTTGAACTCTCTAGGATTTTTGAATGCATGGAAGAGAGGGGGGCAATTCTTCCAATCTTTTATGAGGTGGAGCCGTCTCATGTGAGACATCAAAGGGGCAGCTTTGCTGAAGCGTTCGATGAACATGAAGAGAAGTTTGGGGAAGATAGTAAGGAGGTGGAAGGGTGGAGAGATGCTTTAAGCAAAGTAGCCAATCTCGCTGGGTGGACTTCAAAGGATTATAGGTAAGTCTCGGTGGGAAATAAAATAACACATAAATAGCGTACTTCTTTTAAAGTTCTATAACGTTCGTTAATTTTGGAAATGTAAGCCGTTAGATCAGAAGGTACTTGCCAATTGAGCGTTGAAGCTTGAACTAATTGAACGATTCACATTTCCAAAATTTCAATACTTCGTAGCAGTACATAAAGCACCTTGATTAATTAATACGGTTCAGTTCTATCTTACCAGTAATTTAATATTTAATATGTTCATATATTCAGCATGGAATTGTTTTGTTCTCGTTGTAGGTACGAAACAGAGCTTATGAAAGAGATTGTGCAAGCACTGTGGAGCAAAGTGCATCCTACTTTAACCATATTTGATTCCACAGAGAAGTTAGTTGGAATAGATGCTAAGTTTGAGGAAATAGATGTTCTTTTAGATAATAAAGCAAATGATGTTCGCTTTATAGGGATATGGGGGATGGGTGGGGTGGGTAAGACCACCCTTGCTAGAGTGGTGTATGAGAAAATTTCTCATCAGTTTGAAGTTTGCATCTTTCTTGCTAATGTCAGAGAGGTTTCTGCAACACTCGGTCTAGTTCGTCTACAGAAACAAATTCTTTCCCGAATCTTGAAGGAAGAAAATGTTCAAGTATGGGATGTTTATGATGGAATGACTAGGACAAAGAGATGTGTATGTAATAAAGCGGTTCTTCTAGTTCTTGACGATGTGGATCAATCAGAGCAACTAGAAAACTTGGTGGGAGAAAAAGACTGGTTTGGTATAAGGAGTAGAATCATCATTACAACCAGAAATCGACATGTACTAGTCACACATGGTATAGAAAAACCATATGAGGTGAGGGGATTAAACAAAGATGAAGCCCTTCAGCTTTTTAGTTGGAAAGCCTTTAGGAAATATGAGCCAGAAGAAGATTATGCAGAACGCTCGAAGAGTTTCGTTAGCTATGCTAAAGGTCTTCCCTTAGCACTTAAAACTTTGGGGTCTTTCTTGTATAAAAGAAGTCCAGATGCATGGAGTTCTGCCTTGAAAAGACTACGGAATACTCCCAACAGAACAGTTTTTGATTTGCTAAAAGTAAGTTATGATGGACTTGATGAGATGGAGAAGAAGATTTTTCTGGACATAGCATGTTTTTCATTGCAATGTCAAGCCAAGTTTATTATTGAACTACTATACAGTTCTGACGTTTGCACTCGTATTGCAATAGATGTTCTTGCTGAGAAATGTCTCTTAACTATTTCATCACACAATGAAATAGGTATACATGATTTGATAAAAGAAATGGGATGTGAAATTGTTCGACAAGAGTGTTATGAAGAGCCTGGTGGACGCAGTCGGTTGGGGCTTCGCAAAGACATTTTTCATGTATTCACAAAGAATACGGTAAGATTTTAAACAAATTGAATCACCACTTGGATAACACTCTCATTTCATTTAACATGAAACGTACTTTTCCTGGAATTGATTAATCTGATAATACAGGCAACAGAAGCGATTGAAGGCATATTCTTACACTTGCATGATTTAGAAGAGGCAGACTGGAATCTTGAAGCCTTATGTAAAATGCGTAAACTGAAGCTGCTCTACATTCATAATTTGAGGCTTTCTCTTGGCCCCAAATATCTTCCTAATTCCTTGAGATTTCTGAATTGGAGTTGGTATCCTTCAAAATCTCTACCACCAGGTTTTCAGCCGGATGAACTTACAGAACTTAGATTGGTTCATAGCAACGTTGATCACCTCTGGAATGGAATAAAAGTAAGTCATTGAATATCTACTATTGCACAAATATAATTTCATTTTAATGTTCATTCATAGAAGCTGATTGTTCTCCCATTCTTCATGTTCTTTACAGTACTTGGGTAAGTTGAAATCTATCGATCTTAGTCACTCCATAAACTTGACAAGGACCCCAGATTTCACAGGTATTCAAAACCTTGAGAGGTTGGTTCTTGAAGGTTGTACGAATTTAGTTAAGATTCATCCATCCATTGCATTGCTCAAGAGACTCAAAATTTGGAATTTTAGATACTGCAAAAGTATCAAGAATCTACCAAGTGAAGTAAAAATGGAATTTCTTGAAACTTTTGATGTAACTGGCTGCTCAAAACTGAAAATGATTCCAGAATTTGCGGGGGAAATGAAAAGATTTTCAAAGCTTTCTTTAAGTGGGACTGCTCTTGAGAAACTGCCTTCATCAATTGAGCGCTTCAGTGAGAGTTTGGAGGAGCTTGATTTGAGTGGAATTGTTACAAGAGAGCTGCCATACTCCATTTTTCTTATGCAGAATCTCAGAGTATCATCTTTTGGCTTATTTCCAAGAAAGAGTCCTCACCCTTTGATTCCTTTGTTAGCTTCTTTGAAGCATTTGTCTTCATTGACGACATTAAATCTTAATGACTGTAATCTCAGTGAAGGAGAAATTCCCAATGATATTGGTTCTCTGTCCTCCTTAGAGAGATTGAAACTCAGAGGAAACAATTTTGTTAGCCTTCCAGCGAGCATTCATTTGCTTTCTAAGCTTCATGAGATTAACGTGGAGAATTGTAAAAGGCTCCAACAATTGCCAGACCTTCCATTAAACAACTGTTTACAAGTAAGAACCAACAATTGTACTTCCTTACAAGTGTTACCAGTTCCATCAGATTTGTGCAAATTATGGAGATTTTCACTCAGTATCACCAATTGCCCCGACATTGATGGCAATCAAGGTTCTAGTCATTTCTTATATTCAATGCTAAAGCGTTGGCTTGAGGTACCCTCCTCCCTCCACTCCTTCTCCCTCTCCCTCTTCTCTCTTATTTACCATAGTGATGTGATATGATGTTTACTATGGTGCAGGAAACCCCTAATGGTTGTACGTACGACATTCATATTACTGGAAGTGAAATTCCCGACTGGTTCAGTAATCAAAATGTGGGAAACTCCATAACTGAAATTGTTGAACGTAATAGCAAGTGGATTGGGATTGTTGTATGTTCTTTAAATGCCCCTCTATTCAATCCGTCTGAAGATCTTGCACCTTTTGACCATTTCTCTTGTCACTGGAACGAAGATGGCCCTGGCATTTACGACGGTTACGGTTACGGCAGTAGGCCAACCAACCAAATTACGTCGGATCACCTTTGGTTACTTTTTTGGTCTAGGCATACATGGGATTATCTGGGGGACAATCGCAATGAGGTTAAGTTTACTATCAAAGCCTATTCAGCTATAGGATACCACCGTTTCAGGGAGGTGGAGAGGAAGGTGAAGAAATGTGGGGCCCGTGCACTGTACGAGCACGACATGGAAGAGATCATCAGCAAAATGAACCAATCCAACGACAACATTTCTATTTCCGAGGCTACCCGTTCTGATTGCGCATATGAAAGTGGTGGCATTGGTAACAGAACAAACAAGGCAGCAACGAGCAGAAGTGGTGGCTCCGATGAAGAATATTACTCTGCAGAAGAATGAAAGAACTATAAAAACAGGGCCTTTCTTTGTGCTTGATATAATCAGGCAGTGCTAATACTGCTATTCTCAGTGTTCAAGACAAGTAAGTGACCATCTCACATTATGACTCCTAATTGCTACTAGATAATAGTCATTATTAATATGTTTCCTCTGTCTCTTATGTGCATGAAACATTTCATCATATGCTAAAGTAGAGATTAGAGTTTTTGTTTTGTTTTCTGGATTTTTGAAATCAAATAAAGAGATGAGATACGGTTCTTTGTTCTTTTCTATTAATCGATAAATGAATAGACTCAACCAAAAGATTTGCAAAGCTGTTGAATATATGATGTATTACATAATAGAAAGAGAGGCTATGGTTTGGTAACAAAGGACAATTTTCAATTGATTACATTCAGAACCAGATAATTTCTGAATTTCTATTTGGTTAGTTGGATTGAGAAATGATCTGTTGTTCACTACAGTATATATATTTTTCATTGCAAATGACTTGGATGCAGAATATGCTTTAAACTATGCAGTGCATGTTTGTAAATCTCAACTTAAATTTGCCAGAAGCAAGCATTGAGAGATGCATTCTACTTATTTTTAATCAAATCGAAACAGGGGAAGAGAATGGGGCTTTTGGAGAGATGCATGGCAAGAAAAAGGTCGGCCGGTAGTGGGCAAACTCTTGGAAAAGGTCGCTACTTAACTATTGCTTGCCTTCCCGTGGAAGCTACACATGAAGATCTGCAAAGACTCGGGACGGGTTTCAGTTTCTATGTACCAAAGGTAGATTTTATTTTGCTCTAATTGGCTCTCACTAATATGACTTAGATGACTGTTTTAACTGTTTTTTTTTTTTTTTTTTTTTCTGCAGCAGGGGAAAAAAGTTGTCATGGCAGCTTTGGACTGTAATATTTCCTATTGAAGCTTCCCTGTAGGCGCTATGGTTGCTAGACAGAAGGATTGTAGACATGAGACATGTTTAGTTGGGAGGTATCTAGTTTTCTTGATTGGTTTCTGACTTTCTGTTTTAGTAGCAAGTCCAGAAATTGTATAGGGAGGAGACATTTTTTCTTGTTTTATGTTTATTTACTTAACCAATTGGTTCATCAAAACTTTTGTTCATGGGATTTTATACTACACTAATCCGCTAAGGCATGCATACTGAGCTAGAATTTGTGTGGTTTTGTCCAAATTGATTCTCTTATTTAAGGTCTGTGATGAAAATGACATCCACCAATATGATGTCTTGTGAAATTCCCCAGGAACCTTGTATTTTAGAATATTAGCATTTAACAGAATGTGGAAGACTGGAAAGAGTATTAATTATGTGATTCTGGTACTGCATAGGTGGTTCAGTCTCATAATTTGCCCAAAATGGCGGTTGCTTCCTCGATAAGCAAGCTACTCAATCGGTTCACTCTTCACTTCTTCAGTCTTACTACAGAAAATAAAAATTACAATACAAAAGACGTGCTCAGCAAAGTCTCATTAAGCAGTCCAATGGGTTATGGACGTCATAGATCAATTCACTTGCCAATGTTTACCCTGATGTACTTTCTAATCTTCTGGACTGAACTCTAACATGAAGCATCAATCCAATATTCTGATAGTGATCTTGTTCTATCGAGCAGAGGATGACACTGGCGATAGTAATAGATTTGTTTTGCCAATTTGTTGTACACAACGACAGTTAATTTGTACCACAGTTTGTCGACACCTTAATTATAGTTTCAATGATAAAATCAGAAGACAGTCACAGTCACCACTCACCAGTACTATCATTTCATTATATGTATGTACGGTGGATGCTTGGCTCGAGCCAGATAAGTACGTAGTATGACTAGATTACTAGATTTGAGATATAGTTGACAAAGGATTAGGTTCCCATTAAGCAAATTTTGGGCTCTGTTCAAGTATTCTCTCAAAAATTTAAGACTGCAGTTTGTGGGAGGCCCGCACGAGCGAGTTCTGCAAAGTAAGCAGCGTCAACACATCGGCCAGCCTATGCCCCTCCAAAAATTACTGCGCTAATTTTGAGTACGCGCTGCGAGCAGCTCTCACCACTCGCTTTGTTTTCCTTACTCATTAGTTTAAGGCAAGTTTCTCCGTGGCCAAGCACCTCTTATTTATATGACTTCACTTGGGAACTACTACTCCTATGTTTCGATGTGGGACTTTTTAAGGAGTTTAGATATGATTTCCTTCTGCTATTTTAGGACCCACTTTTTTAACTGTTGGAATTTGTGTTCTGTGCCTCGAGTTAGGCACTTATGCATGTTTCGGAATCCAGGTACTGCGCAGTGTGAGTTGGGGATTTCATGGAATCGTAGCTTTTTGTGTCGGTGAACTCCGATTGTACAATTTGGCAGCCATTAGAACCGGTGTGCAAGCATGTAAAACAAAGGTATCAACACCTTAATCGATAAGACGATAACGTTGCTTCAGTTCCAATACTAAACGTTCTCAATTAACTTGATTATGTGAGTTCTCTCTTAACAGAAAGAGTAACATAAAACTGGAGTTTCAAACTTGCAACTTCGTGTTTGTTGATATACAAGGCTGAATGGAAATGACCAAAGTTTGATGATTGCTGCATCAAATTTATAAATCTCTGCTATATGGAAGGGGCTAGAAGCTAGCTAGGCATGACAACTTAAAGTAGCCAGGAGGCTCAACTTGGAAATAGAAGAGAATCAACTGAGTTTTGGTGATGCCAAAAATCAACAATAGTCTGGATGAATAGATTTCGAAGCTATCTATGACCTGCATTCCAATCGGCTTGAGGTCTCGAGAGGCTAGTTTCGTTTTAGGGAGGAGAATCGATCATTCCCTGCAAAGCTAGCTTGAGCTAAAGTTTTTCACTTTGACTCCTTGAATAAAATTATAGTGAAAGGAACACAACACTACCAAATCAATTAGCTGCTAATCAATACAAAGTGTTCGTCATTTAGCTTATTGCTCCAAAATTTAAAATAACAACTTCATACATATAAAGAAGCAAACAAGTTGATTGAGACCTACGATGCATGGATATGCAAATATGGTCGTGAATCCCGTACCGATACGGAATCGTACCCAGATTTAGATATGCACTGGATACACTCATATCTGCTTTGGATACGTGAAATAAAAGGGTTTGGGGGTAAAAAAACAGTTGATTCATCAAATTAACTAGTACATTGCTTGTTGAATTTTCTTTTTTCCTATTAAGAAACCTGTTGCTGCCATATGCTTTACATTTTACAACAAAGAAGCCTAATTACATGGAAAGAATCAACCCTGAACCTAAAAAAACTGGGATATATTTAATGACAAATACGAACCTGCCCAGAAAAAAAGTAGGCGGAATTCGATACCAAGTAATGAACATATCAAGAAAATCAAGAAAATTTTCGAGACAATAGAGGCTCCAACTGAGGGTCGCTTTCCTTGGTAACTAAAGATGTCTGGTTCCCAGACTCCAGCTCGGATAGTGATGAATCCTCTGCTCTTTGTCTAAGAAATCTCTGGAAGGAACTCTGCCTCTCTTCAGTCAGAGGGTCGGCTATCTTAGGTGTCTCTTTTAAGCTCTGAACATGCTGAAGGCAAACTTGAACAGCATCGTGCACTCTTACGAAGAACCACTCCTTACCAATCAGCTCTACTACGCCTGATCTTGATAAGGTCATCAGAGTTTCTCGATTGAGATTTGAAATGGCAATCTGCATTGCATGCAGATAGTTAGAAACAGCATGCTATTAGCATACTTCCAAGTGTTTTATAATATAGAATAATCAAGAAATAATCCCTCTGAAGGAACATTCACCTGGATATCCCGCAACTTGTACTCCTGATGCAACTCTCTTAAAGCTTGGACACCACTTGAATCTATGTATGTTACAGCTGAAATAAGATAAAGATATGATTTAGTCAATCGGCAGAACCTTTAGTCACTTCAACCATATGAACAAGGTCAGCACTAGCATTCTTGATCTGCAGCATGCAAAACTAGCATACTTTTAAACAACAATGTTTAGCATTATTGTTACGCTGCTTGTGTCTGCATGCACCTCTATTCATTAAGAGCTTCTTCATAACCCATGAAAAATAAAAATAAAATTGAATTAAAAGACTTACGTGCCATCTCTATGATCACAAAATAAATTCTTTCAACTTCTGGTCCACGGCTAGTAGATTTATCAACCTCCACTTCATATTCACGTAGCCTGACAGAGGAACTCAAATTGATTTAAATTTGGTTTCTTAAATGGATAAAGCGGAAAGTTACATTACTGTAGAGACATCCTATGTAAATAAACCGTATTATAATGAAAGAATCACAATTATTAATGTTTGCTATCAAAATAAGATCGCATGAAATTATACCTGTCTTTTATGTAACTAATGTTAGCAAAGTAAATAGGTGCATCAATCCGAACAATCACAATTCCATTGTATGTATATGCTTCTGGATATTGTTGTGTATTTCTGTAAACAGTGGTACCTGGGAGACGCCCCAAGACAGCTGCAACATAAAAGAAACTATTAAGGATGCTTGAGTTTAATAAAATTGAATCTTTATTCCAGATACAAACTACAAACAAGGAAGAAATTATCCT
Organism: Rosa rugosa; assembly: GCF_958449725.1. Taxonomy (NCBI): domain Eukaryota; kingdom Viridiplantae; phylum Streptophyta; class Magnoliopsida; order Rosales; family Rosaceae; genus Rosa; species Rosa rugosa. The sequence goes on from NC_084825.1 coordinate 44,585,860, forward strand.
TTCAGCATCATTTCCAATCCTAAAAAAGGGAAAGCCATAGCGGTAATATCTAATTACGTCAGTGTACGAAACATGCAATGGTTTGAGAGTTTATCAATAGATGCATTTTTTGTATCTTCCTCTTAAAGGCTCCAAGAGACCACGGAAAATCAACAACAAAGGTAGTATTGGTAACCAACCAACAAAAGTTTAGAACTTAACAGATGCATTGGTTTTTGGATAGAGTATAGAGAGGAAAGAGAGTCACTGCCATCCCTTCCCAATTGTATAAAATACAAAAGCATCACCAAGATAAAACAAAGATGATGGATAACAACAACAATAGACATGAAATGATGAAAAGGATAGCAGGATGCACCTTACCTCTAGAACTATTGAAAGTTAAAAATGAAGCATAAAGGAATAATGTGCAGTGATACAGGAAGCTAAGAACTTGGAACATCTACTTATATGCATAATTTTATAATAAATTGAGTATACTTACCAATATGGGGGTTTGCTGATTCATATATAACAAATGCAAGTGAAACACCAACCTGCAATCACCGGCATACATTAAAACTAAGTAATTACAAAAGGAAAGGATACACAGAAAACGAGAGAAGGAGACGAGAGATAGCTTCTGATCATTCAGGCAATTTGTATAATACTCGATTGTTCCAAGCTACTAACCGAATAAGAATCGATGCCCAAAGCTATCTTTCAGGCCAATGCAAATAAACCCCGAATACTTGTATTGAAACGGATACATGAGTTACTACCAGAGCACTTGTCTTGTGGATATATGTGGATCTTTAAGTATAAAGAGCTAAACAAGGAATCCCGAAAATAATATTTCCTTTCTATTGCCCCAATAACTATTTCTATCCCACTAAAAACAATAAATAAAACTGCTTCTATAACTGCTTCAAGTACTCACCCCGACAAGGACGCCAATCTCAATGCCAAGGAACAAAGTTGTACTGCTTGTGATGGTCCAAAGAAGAAAATCTTTCTTATCCACTCGCCATAAAAATATAGCCTCCTCATAATCCACCTGAAGTTCAATAGAAAAGGTCGCTTCTAAGAAATGGTGGTATAACCGGTTCAAGTTTTCATAACAAGATTTAGTGCACAAACAAACAATCACAATTATCTACAAAATGAAACAAGATACCCCCTTCATCCATGAGTTTATGCATGATAACTGTAACTATTATTAGTGTCATTTCTTTGAGCCAATGAACTTTTCCTTTCCCATAATATGCATGAAAGCAACTAAAACAGATAAGATGGTAGATTCTTACTTTTGAGAATCTCACGGATAGAGTTTTACCAGCAGGGTAATGTTATATATGCAAGTCTAACGAGATACATAATACTTTGCAAAAAAATGAAGAGATCAAAATCCACTATTGATGTGTCAACTCATTAGTTGCTTACATTATAAAAATGTTGAAAGCATAACGAAAGCTAGAAGATGTAAGAACAACTCCTTAAAACTGTAGAATACTCACCAGGCCTATTACAGCAGAAATGACAATGGCAGCTAGAGCACACTGATATAGAGAAAGAAACTCTATAGTTAGCTAAAAAAAAGTTATTGTTCGCAATTGAATGACAAAATAGAATTAAGTAAACAATCCAATCCGACAGAACATACAATCAAATAGCTTGCATCTTATTTTGTAAATTCCAATCCCACAATAAATTACTGATCAAATGTAATGAACAAGAAATATTGTTTCAAACAGAATTTTAATGGAGACAGCAAAAGCCATCAGATATGGTGTTCGAGCCAAACATATGGCCTGCAGAAGATTACATTCTCAAACAAAAGACAAACAAATATATTAACCTGGACATACCTGGGGTATGGATTCAAACAGTGTAGTCATAAATAGTAGGGCACACCCCATTATAAATCCCATAACAATTCCAGATAAGCCAGTTTTTGCTCCACTTTCATTATTCACAGCTGACCTAGAAAAGGAACCTGCATGACATGGAAAATATAAAAATGTTAAATATACATGAAGCATATTATGTGCAAATCAGGGCTGCAGTTCTTAAAGACTCATATAAATCTTACCTGTTGTAGGGTATGCAGAAAAAAATGAACCAAAAATATTTGCCACCCCAAGACCGAACAACTGTTTAGAAAGAAACAAGACTCATTAGATATAGATTACAGGTTCTTGCTAGCGGTAGCCACCACCAAGCAGAATATATCTAACAAGCAAAAATGATGGAAGAGAAACATGCAGTCAACATGTGAGGTTTGACTACAAAGTGCTTCCTTCAACTAATATTTTTGTTTATAATTGTTAAGTTGTTAAATAACAGCTTTAGTTATGAGTCAATTACACATCTAAATTTTTCCAAAATCATACCTCTTGATTTGAATCCAACTCATAGCCATTCTTTGCTGCTAATGCTTTTGCAATGCCCACAGATTCCTAAAGCTCAAAATGAATCACCAATAGGATCAATAGAAAAGAAAAAACAAAACAAAACCTGAATTGATATATGGAACTCCTTTTACCAAAATAGCTACACCAGTAATGAGAAGCGCAGTCGGAATCAAAGATGTAGCATATCCAAAAGCTTTAGGGATGGAAAATGATGGAAGGCCCTGCGGTATGTCTCCTACCTAAAGACCACACAATGTCCTTTATAAACTTACTACTCACATAAAATAATGTAGAATTACGTACTATTGTAAAACTAACATATACATGAAAACAGATACATTCTGAAGTATGTATTTAGTATTTACAAAGTCCATATAGGAAGATATAATTCTAGTCAATCAATTATCTAGTTAAAGTTGTTTTTTGAAATTTCATGGATGACAGATTCATTAGCGTTCACAAGCTAGAGTTTCAGTTCATATGCATAGCAGATTTCTGGTTGACAAAATGTAGACAAAAACTGACTCCAGTGACTCTATTTGCCAGTTGCAACTAACATTTAATGACTGCGTTATTAAATTGATTAGACCAATAAATTATAATTAAAACTTGGTCTAAAATATGCATCACTTACCAAGGATATGGAAGATGGATTAAATATTTTTACAAAAATAGTGCCCAAAAGGACTGCAGTGAGGGGACCTGCTGCTCTCAGGAAACGCAAGTGTTTCTTTGTCTTTCCCTGAATGTATAGAATCAAAATGAGAAACAGAATTCCAGTAAAAAAAATATATTCCAGCAAAACTAAAACAATAAGCTCATACCAAGTGTTTCATGGTCAATAGTATCGCAAGAATGACGGATCCCATTACGAAAGGGGGCCATGAAAACTACAAAAGGAAAAACCTGCTGTGGTTAAGAAATGAACTGATAAGTATAACACAAGCCAACACATTGAACCTAATAAGTAACAAAACAGATGTGGTTCAAATGTTGAGACAAAAAACCGAGGCAACCTAGACAGACGTCTTACATCTACCCCCTGTAGAATTTCTTTCTAAACTGCTGTAAAGTAACTACAACTGAGACTTGCTTGCTTAAAAGATACTCTAGATCAACTGCCATTGCATAAAAAAGCATGTGGAAATCCCTCAAATATGTAAATACTATATTTTTGAGTTGTAAAAATAAAATATCACTATTCATTACACACAGAGAGAGAGAGAGAGAGAGAGAGAGAGAGAGACTGTCCTGAGTCACTATCAGTCGTAAAATGATAAAATGGTAAATAAACATGACGCAAAAAATGCAATAGTTGCACTGGGATCCTCACGGTAGGCCCAGACAAAAGTAGAAATAGAAGTTGAAAACTAATATACAACATTTCACTCAACAGAACATATGAAAGTTGAACTTTCCATGAAATGCAGAATCAATTTGCCAATGCATATGAAATTCCTAAGGAATATTAATAACCACCTAAGTTGTAAAACAGCCAAGTTACCAAATAGCTGCAGAGTCACATGAAAAATTGTAAACTCAAATTTGAATATAATAACTTGGGCAGGCAAGAAAAGCATACCGCATCAGCTCCAGATATAATGCTCTCAATCAGTGGCACAATCTCGCTACTTCGTTCTACATCATATCCCAAGAAGTATTTTGCTTGAGATAAAGCAATCACAATGGCTGAAGCAGTCGTAAAACCAGAAATGACTGAGTGGCTGATAAAGCGAATAATCCATCCAAGCCTGGACAGGAGAAGAATAGAATGTAAATGAAACTAAAAGACCAACTTAGGAAAAAAATAAAAAATAAAAAAATAAAACAGGACAAGAGCTTGAGGGTTGTTTTCCAGGAAGAATACTGTATTACTTACAGTATTTCATCTACCTAGCGACAATGCTCAAACACCCTAAAGTCGCTTCTTCGGGAAAAATAATATCATACAGTACTCAATTAGTTTTTGATAATGTTAAGACCAGTACAAGCTAAATCTAACATTGTGGTTGGATTGTAGTTTGAACATCCTGTGATTCAGGATTAGCTACAATTTCCAACTTCATAACCGATAGGCTCCAACCTTCTTCAGATGTCAGAACAGAATGCATATAGTTGCTAAGTAATGCATAAGTACATCTACATGACCATGACACCAAACAGAAGAAAATCGCAGGTACCTTAAAAGCCCCAAAATGCATTCCATGATCCCAACCATGAGTGCCAATAATATTGCCAGCTCAGTGTATAACGCATCAGAAGAATCAACGATGCCACTTAAAACATTGGAGACTAGGAGTGAAACCAACGCTACTGGACCAACAGCTAGCTGACGAGACGAGCCAAATATAGCATACACAAATAAAGGTACAAATCCAGAGTCTACCTTGCAAAATCAGGGTAACATTCAGATTTAAGACATAAATATAACAAAAGTCATAACCAAAATAAAATAAGATAAATTTTTGAGCGACTCAGAATACCAAAATAAGTAGGACAATCAGCAATTTAGCGATGGTGAAACAGCCACATTTTTGTCAAAGGATCATTATAGATAAGTACTCTTTTTCTGACTGCAATGGCACAAAACTGTCTCATACTCTCATGAGCATTTTGTGCGGCCTCTAAACTATTCAGAATTAATTTGAAATGGCATGTTCTATAACTTCTTTCCCTATTCAGCTCAAGGAGACCAAAGCTAAACTAAAAAACCAAATAAAAAGCTTTGCACTTTTACCCCACTTCCCACCAAGGGAAAAAAAAAAAAAGCAAAAGAAAACTAATGAAAAGAGAGGACTCCTGGTTTAAAATTATAGAAATCATAATAAGAGAAAACAATAACTCAATAAAATTTTAACCAAAAAAAAAATTAACTTACAAAGTCCATATATGGGTTCAAGCCCAGCCAATTTTGCATAAGACATTGCCTGCCATTTCACAGCAAAGGATCAACAATGGAACTAACAGCCAAATATTGGACATGAAATAATTAGATTCAAACACACTCATTGCAATCAAGAATTAGTAATATCTTTTTCCATGAAACAAAATTACAAAATCTCATATATTTACAGCCATATATAAGTTCAGTAAACATTAAATCATTGTTCTAAAACACTTATTACTCAAAATTTATTAAGTACAAATTCAAAATTAAGTAATATCTTTTTAACTGCATCATGCAGAGTAGGCCTAAATACTCCAAATTAAAAAAAATGACAGTGGATAATTTCTCAGGTTCCAAGTGAATGAACAGAAAGAACAATTTTTTAGTCGATTCAAAACAGAATCCTATACGAGATTCATTAGTTAATTACCAATGTATCAATTTACACCAAAAATAATAATTACCCCTGTATCAATAATTCCTAGTAGGCAATAATTAAATAAATTTATTCAATCAACAACAGTTGAATACTTGATTGCTTACATCATGACCAGTAATATTATATAGATTGAGAAATTATGACCAGAATGAAGACATGTGGTTGGAGAGAGAGACAAAATTAATATGAAATTACTGTTTTACAGTGCCAAATTATAGAAATCTTGCTTTGGTTAATCTGAATCAAGCATTGAATTACAGCGTTAAAAATCGGATTGTTTTTCATTTCTTACTTGATTAACGCCACTGTAGTAGAAGCCAAACTGACATTAAAAAAAATTTAAAAAAATTCTGTGTTCGGTTTGCTGAGCATTATCTTCAATTATCTCACCAACCATGAAAACGACGACGTTTAACTGAAAGCGAAAACAGACCTGAGGAACGAGCATGACGCCGACGGTCATTCCGGCCATGAGATCGACCTGGAGATACTCGCGCCATTTGTAGGTCCGAATCCACCGGAAGCAAGGCAGGAACAGCTCCAGCCACTCAATCCACGTCATTCTGACGACCTTCGATTTCCACCTCGACAGCGCGGCCCACAGCGGCGACGCATTTGAGGAGGACGACGACGACACCGACGTCGTTTCCGGGTGCTGCAAGGGGATAATCCGGACGGGTCGGGTCGTCGTCGGCATGGAGGAGGATCCGCCCGCGAAATCGGAGTTGCTTGGGGATGCGTAGGTTATCTCCATGCGCACCACCGCCGCATTTGACTATATAAAAAAAACCGTTATTGTGCGCGCGCGGCGTTTGGTGGTGGTGGACCACTGCCTGTGGTAAAATGGTAATTTCAAAGCGAATGGGATATTTTTTGTTTTCCGAGGAATTTAGATTTTTCTCTGGCTTTTCGTTGGTGGAGATTTAAAGAGGGCCAAAGCTAAAGAGAGAAAGACTCATGAGTGTTAAGTTTCCAATTAGTGATGGCTTATATAAAATCTCGATCGGCCTCTATTATTTCAGATTTCACCCGCTGTAAAAAGGGATGTAATTATGTAAATCTCGTTCGCAACACGAAAAAAGGAAAAAAAAGAAGAAAAAAAAAACTGGGTAGATTGTGTTTTCCTATAAGTGAATCACATTTACAAGCTTTATTCTTCGTTTTGGTTCATTGGAATTAGATTTTGTAAATCCTCAGGATAAAAAAGTTAGATTCGGTAATAAATGGTTTGGGTAATTTTACAAAAGTAGAGAGTGTATGTGAAACTTCCCAAATAGAAACAGATACAAAAGGTTGGTGGGTCAGAATGGATGTGGACGAGACTACGGTTAAGTTCACGCCTTCAATCATTGAGGTCCAGGTACGTACACGGAATTGTTGTGCTTGCCACGTGGATGAATCAAACTCGTCAGCATGTTCGTTGGGGTGAGTAGTAAAAAAGAATTACTGAGAGTCATGTATCTGTGCAGCAAAAGAGAATCACTCCACATCAATGAATTCGAGAAGGACTAGCGTCAATCATATCCGGCCGCCGCCGTGTCACGTGATCCGTCCAACCGGCTAATGAAATAATATAGTTGAAATAAATATAGTTGAGTATGAAGAGTTTTGTTATACAACGTGCGTGTATTTTAGATAAAATTATATTTTTTCGAGATAGTCCAACTCATCCGAGACTTTTCCACGAACATGTGCGTATTGAATAACATGATCGTGTTTAAGCGTCTAAGGTATAATATCATTGCATCAGAAACGAAATTAATAGTAGGTATGAGTCATGAGTCATGACCATGTGTCCATGTGATAAAAACATATAAGAAACAGTAGAATGAGAGAGGTCAACTATGTGTGCTAAAAAGATGCGGTAATCATTTAAATTAATAGCTATGTCTTGCTACAAGATGCACGGACCAGCATTCATAGGCATCTTAGTTACCCAGTGTTACCAGAATCCAACCTGTCCTTGACAACAAAATATCTACATGTACATTTCCAGTTTTGATATTGCCTAGTGCCTACCATTCAGAATCAACTTTAGCATTCAAGTTGATGCACAGAATGATCGATCGATCAGAATGATGATATACATTCCGTCTTTCTAAGAGTGTGATTGTGCATGCTCGGGCTTGTGACTGAATTCATAGTCTAGATGGACAAAGGCACGCTCGATCTCAGGCAGCAGCTCCAGCTTCTCCTGCAGCGCTTCCCCTATGTCATGAGCCTCTTGTAAGGGCATGGTTGCTGGCAGGACGATGTCAACCTCGACAAAGTAGTGTGAGCCAAAGGTGTATGCACGGACTGTGTCGATATGGCGTATCGCCTTGTGATGGTTCCAGCAAAGGTATGTCAGTTTTTGTAGGTATTCTGGAGCAGCTGATTTTCCAACTAGGGAATTCACATTTTCCAAGACAGTCATTGACCAGGTGCGAATGGTGTACAAGGCCAGCTGCAGAAAATCCAAGAGTTACATGCAAGTATTACTACCAAAAAGACCAAGGATAATGTGTTCAAACAATGGATACAGCAATCACAAAAGGCCAGGCTTATAGTCAGATGGGAACGGTAGTGATCATTATATTCACATAATCAATCTCTTGATCAGGATCATGAACCCCATAGAGGGAACTCAAGAACTGCGAGTTCATTTTAAGCAGAGTATGCCATAGCAACAGGTGACCTCAGTTGTATGGCAAGCTTTTATATAATAGCTGATGTTCTATCACTCAATTTCTACGTAAGATTCGCCACTACGTAAAACCTATATAACACCATCCCTTTTCATTAAGGAGTAAGTAAGACTCTACGCCCTTACTATGCTTATGAGTTCTCAGTCTATTAAATTATTTGATTTGGATGAACAAAGAGTGAGGGCCAGGATTGAAAGGAAAACCACTTACAATGATAGCTCCAACAGGGTCCATCCAATCATCAAAGTAATTAGCAAGGAGCACAGCAACCAGACCAATGATGTTCGTGATAACATCAAAGAAATGATCTTGGGCATAGGCTTTAACAATTTCGTTGGTGAAAGTGCGGCAATAAAGCATCAGAAGCAATTTCACCAAAGTGACACTGAGCATAATACCCACAACCCATTGCTCTTGATCTTTGGTCAAGCTGAACACGTCCTCCTGGTCAGACATATAAATATGGAAAGCAACATGATATGAGTGTTCTACTTCAGGAAAAAAAACAAGAAGAAGCGGTATTTTGTAATAAAAGCCCAAATATTTTAGATGCTTACAATATCAGGTCATAATAACTTACATCTGAAATCAGGGTGCGCATAGACTCTAAGATGATCTGCAGTCCCAGTGTTGCCATGACAGAAGCAAAAACAAGGATTCCCTGCATTTTTTTTCAAGTTTCAGAAGTATCATCAAGACAAATACTACTCAAAAAAGAATCAGAAGACAGGCAATGAAATGATTTAAACAAAATACTTCTTGACCCATTTCCATGTCTACTCAGTTCAATGCTAAGCAAGAGGGCTACTCAGCCTCGCAACCCTAGCACAAACCATAAGCTGTTTCATTTGGCAAATGCCCAGATGAACTTAAGGGATTAACTTAGAGATGCGCGAGTTGGCTTGTAAGTCTTAAATATAATTATACACACTCGTAAAAAATATGTACTAATCCTCCAGACACACTATTAAATTCATCCTAACAAATACCAAACGGCACCTCTTGCAGACCACATAAGCTGGAACAGATTCTCCTTTATCATGCAGACAAGGAAAAAGAAAAGAAAATGAAAAGAAAAAAAATCATAGTATATTCTTTTCGAAAATAGTAAGCCAATAAGAAATTGATATAGGAAATAACCACACTAAACATGGTCAAGCAGTAAGCATATGAAGTAGAGAAATTTAAAAAGGAAAAAGATGTATCACTTCCTAAAGAGAAATGAGAATTTTCATCCAATCTGAACATGTCAACAGTTCAGGATGAGATTAGACAGCCACAAGATTATCCAAGTTGCAAGACTACGCCTAGCAGCCCTGCATGTTTGACTAGTGATTACACCTATGGTATCATGTATGAGTAACATGTTATCACTATATCTATGAAGATTAGCAAGAAAACAAAAGTTTGCATGTGCAACATAACTCAAACCTATAAAATAGAAACGAGCTTAAAGCGGATTCCAGTTGCATGCATCAACATCAGACGTGACGCAGAACTATGATTCTATTGCAATGAAGAATAATTGTACAGACACATACCAACGGCTGCATACGTCTCTTCCCAATAGGATACTGATAAGGGTTCGGGGTTTGCATGGAGAATGCAGTAAACCACAGGATGAAGCCAGACAAAAGATCAAGCAATGAGTCCAGTGTGGATGCAATAATGGCTAATGAGCCACTTCTGTAAGACGCATAAACTTTAGCTGCAAAAAGAGCCATGTTTGCAACATTTGATATTCTGATGGCAAAGGTCTCACTTTTAGCCAAATTGTCCCGCTCTTCCTGCAATCAAATATTTTTACGTATCAGTTAAAAAGTATACCGACTATACTCATCTTGGTTGTAGACATCTTGTTTATAGATAGATAGAAGATGATGCAATATCAAACCTTTGACATTCCAGGAATAAAACCCCGCTCCGCTAAGGCATCCATTTCATTAAAGCCCTCAAGCATTTCTACCTGCTGTTGATAATACTCTGCCACATCATCCTCCGGGCCTGAATCCATTAAGCAGAACAGTTAATATTGCAGCTCTACATCGACAATAAAAACACTTGAACTCTTCGTGTCTATTTCCTCTTTGCCTCTTTAACCCTTCACATAAGTTCTCCTACTCCCCGCCACGAAATTTTATAATTTCTCAGACTAAAATAAGGACCCCAAGGGTCCAATATATGAATATACTCCCTCTCCATTAGTATAACGAAACGCACAATAAGAACCATTGAACTGGAAAGCCTTCCACTCCAGCACACTCCCACTAAGCATTTCCAATCCACCTCTACTTTAAGCTTTGACAAGTGCTTCTTTACAGAGCAAATTGAAAGCTTAAACCACCATTGGAATCAAAAAAAAGAAAAGAAAAAAAAGGAAAATCCACACCACACAAATCAATTTGACTTGTTTAATAAGCACAAAAGAGGCAAAATTCCCATAGACCAAAACACTGAACAGAATATTGCCATTTCTAACCATACAAATGGAAAAAGCCAAAGATCACGAACAAAAACATATATATAAGAACTAGTTTAAACGACGAAGGGTGGCGAAATTACCTTTAACTCCAAGACAGTCGTGGAAGGCCGCCCGCGGTGGCTTCTCCTTGTGCTCCGAGGACACCTGGAAGCTCTCGAAGTTCAACCGCCACGAGCCGTCGACATTGCCGGAATCTCGCAACAGCGACTGCTCCTCTTCGTGGTCGGAGGTCACCGATGACGCCATTTCCCGGAGAGAGAAAGAGAGGAAGCCCCGAGGATTGTGCGGCGGCGATCAGCACCGGGGTCCGGTACTGGAAATTTGGAGAGAATCTGAGGGCTTTTTGGGAATATGCGAAAAATTATATGGAGGACGACGCTGGTGTGTTCAACATAGTCGGAGATTTTAGCAACCAAGGAAAGTGTGTAATATAAATACGAAATTGTTATCTGCACTCACACCGTTTACATTTAATATACTAAAGGCGTTTTTTTTAATTTTTTCTGAAAATAAAAAAGAAAACGGTTATCGTAGAGAATAGATAATAGGAGAGAAAAGTGAGTTGTGAGTTATATTTTTATTTATTTTTTTAATAAAAATATATTATGTAAATGTCATAATTGTCTTTGTGATTTAATTAATTCTCAAACTTTATTTATTAATCTTTTAGGATTATTTCTGTCAAAATTTTAGATTTTAGCTAACAAACCCTCTTCTTTTAATAATAGTATAGATTTTATGCTACTTACAAACTTATTTTCTGTTTTGCCCTTTCATTTTTTCTTTACCAAAAAATTAAATACATTTTCAGTTTAAAAGAAAACTTATCAACAACTACCAGATTGCTCAGCAGATCGAGCGTGATAAAAACTTTAGCCAACAAAGCAAACAATGACTTGATAATTCAAAGCTAACTTCTCCTCGGCCGCAATTTCTTCAGCAAAATCCTCTGTTTTCTCATGAAGCTTCATCAACTTGCCAACATCGAATTTGGGAGCTGTCAAGATCTTGTGCAAGGGCAAAAGAGGTAGTGCAACGGATAAAGTCTTAAAATATATTGGGGAGTGCAAATACGAAAACGGAAATTGATCGCCGCGTGGTGCCACGTGTACGGTGGGGATGGCGTGGTGGGGAGGGTTAGGCACAAAGGGACAGGAGTCCGAGCTGGGAGGAGAAGGAGAAGGATCACGAGACATGAGGGCCACGGATTCTGAGTGTGGTAATGAATTATGAATGTGGTGGGCCCGGGTTTGGATTGGGGATTCTGGGTCGGGTTATCGGGTGTGAATGAGGTGCACCGGAGCATTTGGAGTTTAAGCCGTTCGATTTTGATCGTGTGGGTAAGATGGAGTGAAGTGTGCGCGCGGTCAAAGTTGGTAGGGCTTTTTTGTTTGTTTAGTAGAGGTTGGTGGGCTGTGTGTGGTGGATTGGGGAATGAGGATATCTAACTATATGAGATTTATGGGCCCACTTTTGGCCCCAATTATGGAACAGCTTTGACCCACGATGAACACAAGTTACTTACGAAATAATACTTTACGAACAAATTTGGATATACTTGTTCAAAATTTAAAGATTCGATCTTTTTTTGTTTTTTTTCTGTGAAAGGAAGATTCGATCATATTTTTCGGATACAGAGTATGATCATATTTTTCGAATACATACGGAAATGAATTGTTTTAGACAAGATTATTTTATATTTTACAATATTTTGAAGTATTTGATTCAATAATAAAAGTTATCTTGTTTGACTATTAGGATAGACGACGAAAATCTCCTTTTGCACGAGAGGAGGGAGCGTTCATAAGCTGGATATCACTCTAAGATAGTTAAAATTATAATTTGCGTTGACCTATGAATCATTCATTTATGCGACTGCATCGCATCTTTTTAATATACTCAACAAATATTGGTGTTCTACATTAACCACATCACTTTATATCTACTGTTTATGTCATGTCACACATGCACAAAGTGACGAATTGGGAACATGTTAATTATCTAAGATATGAAATTTTGCATGGCAATTTATACGAAAGGATTTGCAAAAACGAAAATTGTTATGTACTTGCATGTATTTACATAGTAGTTTTTTCATTGTTGAACTTGAGGCATTGGCGGAGTGTGAGGGCATGTGGCGTGCTTGTGGGAAGCAAGGGTTGAGCGTGTGGCATCATGAGTTGTAGTAACGTGTACTCATCGTCTTCTTTCTTGGATGAGACGTAGCGTCTGTATCAACTTTTATGGAAATGGAACCCTGGGCCATAAGCTAGGCTGCTAGACCATTCAATTCAAACTTTCAAATGATGAGATAGTTTGGGCCTCAAGTAATGTTTAGCTCATGGGCTGGAATGTTTTCTAGTTGGGGAAATGGTCCATTGTTAGTCTGGGCTTCAATTGGGTCAGGCCTCAATCTAATGTCTGATGAGACACTACTCTTTTTAGAAGGGTTTTTCTAAATGTACCCAGCAAAGTTCTAAGTACCCAGCAAAATTTTTTCTTTTTATTACTTTTAATTTATGTTAAATTTAACCAACTGATTTGTCCAAAATGCCCTAAAAAACAATGTACCCAGCAAAACAAAACATACTCTACGACTCTACACGTCTTTACACAGATCTTTATGCTTGTTCATCCCCATCATGTCCTACCCAGATTTCGAGGTTCATGCTGTAAAGTGTAAACAATCTGAAGCTAATTACACCAGTTTAGTTGCATCATCTTCTAAAAATTGACCGCTCAAGCCTGAGTCCATCAGAATGAGAAAACCTTTGTCTCGTATCAGGTCAAGTGCCTTCCAAAGGGAAATTAAAAAATATGATTAAGTAGAAGCTTCCAATCATGAAAATGATTAAATTATGTCCTACTAAAGCAATCAGGAACTGCTGAGAATGAAACCAGCAATAAGGAAAGTACATGGCTTGGGGGAATATGTCGGCCGCTGAGCAAATCAAGCAATAGGGGCCAAGGTAGTAAACCACACTTTGGAATCTCTCTTCCTGGAAAGAGACATATGATTATATTGTTCTACATATATATATGGAAGTTTTGTTGCTGCAAGCATTATCCGATCATGGTTTTCATAGTGCTCAGAAGCACAAAACAAATAAATCTCCTGATCTCAGCTGGGTAGGGTATGATGAGGATGAACGAGCATAAAGATCTGGGTAGAATGTTTTATTTTGATGGGTATTGTTTTCTAGGGCATTTTGGGGAAATTAGTTGGTTACATTTAACATAAATTAAAGGTAATTAAAAGAAAATATTTTGCTGGGTACACACTTAGAACTTTGTTGGGTACATTTAGAAAGACCCTTTTAGAAACGAACTAGGTAATAGCCTGCGGTTTGCTGCAGATTTGAACAGAATTGTTAAACAAAACTTCACTGCAAATCTTAAACAAATACAAAAACTTCATTCAGCAGTAAACAGTACTAACTAAATATATAAAGAGCAGAGTTTCTATGTCAAATGGGGATTCTCTAGGAAAACGGTGGGGAAGAACCTCCTAAGTTCTATCTGTAAAACCCAAAATTCAGAAGCAATGTCAGCAACAAAAGAATACAAATTCAGATAAACCCAGAAGCTACCCCATTTTTCAAAACCGATATGAAATTTGATCCCACTCAAAACCAAAATCCACTGCTACCCCATTTTTCATAATACAATTTTACAATCCAATTTCAAAATTTTAAGCAGAAACATGCCTGAAACCAACAAATCAAAATCACTAGTAACCAAGACCGCAATGCAGAGAAGCTAAAGCAAAAACCAAAAACACCCATATGCGAAATCGTGAGAAGAGAGTTTGATTTCTAATGGAAGATAAGAAATTGGAGCCGATTTTACTATGATCGGTGGTGTTCTTTGCGACGGGGCTCAAGCAAGCGGCATGCATGCATAGATGATATGAAAATTGGAGAATGAAAAACAAAAGAAGAAGACGACTTCGCCAAGGAGGTACATCCAATAGCATGGGACAACGTTATAAATCTCGTAAAACTGGAAGGGCAAAAACATTATGACACTGTTCACTAAACATCAATGAAGAGTATTTAGCGTTAATTCTATTGAGACCTCAGTGATTAATTGAACAATCTTTATTTCAATTTTTGTTTTCTCTCAAATTTCTCAACGTATGCATTGATTTGGATTTTTTTTTTTTTTAATAACTTCAAACTCCGGCAACCTCTCCCATCACAGTTCGAGTGAGACTCAGATGCTCACTCTGTTCGCTTTCTCATCTATGTGCTAGCAACCCAAAAATTCTAAGTCAGTGAGAAGAGAAGGTGACATTGAGTCATTGACACAAGTAAGATATTGGAGACAAATCGAATATACACGAGATAAGAGACATCATGGTGGCCACAAAGCTTGAAGAATAATGAGTTCTTTTTACAAAAACACTAACGTTCATTTTATGGTGTTGGAAAGTTCATATTTCTCTTATGCAGACGAATAAATTATTGAAGGTTTTCCAACCCGTGATATTTTTCTGTCATTAAACTTTTGTGGCAATGATACTCGACGAAATAAACAACAATTCTATATAAGAGATAATGCAAGAGACGTGAGTTCTATTCCAATATATGATCCAATCTAATCCATTTCAACTTACACTACGGGGCCAGTGATACTCAACGAATTAAACAACAATTTTATACAAGATTGTAATCGAAACAAATAATTTCATGCAAGAGATACGAGTTCTATTTTAAGGTCCAATCTAATCATTTCTTCAACTTTCACTGAAAACAATAGTTGTAAATTGTTCATATTTAGAAACTGTAGATTTTACTTTACGTTATGCCTATCCCCTTTCCCCTTTATTAATTTTGATAAAATCTCTTCATGATGTGCAAGAATCTGCCTCTTCATAATTCACTATAGTTTTTCTAAAAAAATACAAGACATTTAATTCCTTTGCATTTTAGCAACATGCAAAAAGGACGAGTCTCATTTTTATGAACCATTTATGTGTTTTAATATAGTGTATATATAGAATAATTTCATAATGACTAAATACTCGTTACTCTTCATACTTTTGCATGAAAAACAGTTTAGTCCAAAATTTTAAAATTAAACAGTTTAGTTCTTATTCTTTCTAATTCTCACACAACAGGTCATAAAATGACTATTATACCCCTCACTTTTTATTTTTTTATTTTTCTCTTTTTATTTTTTATTTTTTCTGCCTCTCTCTCTCTCTATATATATACTAGCCTCTTGACACGCACTCTGTGCGTGCCATTTGACCGTTTATTTTTGAAAATTTCTGAAAATAGATAAAGATTGAAAAACAAAAAAGAAAATAAATGGATAGTGGGTACTTATTTTCAGTTTTATGGCTAATATCAATTTCACCCTCTCATGATGAAAATATTGTTATTCTTCATATTAATAAACTATGGGCATTACAGGTACTTCAAAAATTTAACCATTCTCTACAAAATTGGCTTAATTAATAAAGATATATATGTGTGTGTGTGTGTGTGTGTGTGTATATATGTGTGTGTGTGTGTGTGTGTATATATATATATATATATATATATATATATAGAGAGAGAGAGAGAGAGAGAGAGAGAGAGAAATAAAAAGTGAGGGGTATAATAGTCATTTTAGGACCTGTTGTGTGAGAATTAGAAAGAATAAGAACTAAACTGTTTTTCATGCAAAAGTATGAGGAGTAACGAATATTTAATCCATTTCAGAAACTTTTAATTTAAATACCATCAAAAGCCAATATATAATTTTATATCTTACTTTTTGATGCCCCTCCAACCCCTGATGGCCGCTTTCCAATTGTTCTTCAACATTAACAACGTACAACTCTCACCCACACCAAGTTGAAGCTATAAAGCTACAAAACTAAGATCATCTCCTACACTCTATATAACCGTTAATAAAACCTCTCTCGCCTCTTCCTTGTCAAAAATGCACTATAACTCTCACTTTACAATAATGATAATGATAGCTCCACTCCAACGATCCCCTACTACGTCAAAGTACCGAACTGAAAAAAATCCATTACATGCTTATGTTCATTTTATGGTGTTGGAAATGTTCATATTTCTTTTATAGTTTTATACAAGATTACCTAACCAAATCCCCCATATGCCTGGATACATACTTTACGAATCAAACAACAATTTTATACAAGATTATAATAGAAAAAACAATTTTATACAACAGATGCAAGAGACACGAGTTCTATTTTAATGATCCAATCTAATCATTTCAACTTACACTGCAAACAATAGTTGCAAATTGTTTGTTTCTAGAAACTGTTTGTAATTAGATTTTTCTTTTATATATTACTTTACGTTTTGCCCATCCCTTTCTGATGTGCAAGAATCTGCCCCTTCACAACTTAACTATAATTTTTCCAGTAAAATACAAGACGTTTAGCTCCCTCGCAACATGCAAAAAAGGCTACTCTCATTTTATGATTCCATTTTGATACATTCTATATAGTAAGTTTAATTTATTTATTTTATTTAGGTAAAGTGTCAAATGTTTTTTTTTTAATTTTTTTTTTATATATATCTCACTTTCCAATAATTATTCTACATGTGTTGTTTGTCTACACTGAGTTAAAGCTACAAATTGACAACCAAACCATATATATTCTCAAAATTGGGGTGTGTATGTTTGGTGGGGTGGTAAGGCTTTGGTCTCATCAAATGTGGGAATGGGGTGGGGTTTTTTTTTTAAAAATATATATATATATATATATATATATATATATATATATATATATATATTCTCAAAATTAGAAACCACAATCATCTCCGATCCTACACTATAAAACTTTTAATAAAACCTAGCTCGCCTCTTCCTTGTTGAAAATGCACCCCGACAGTCACTTCACTAATATCGAAGGTTCGACCCCGACGATTCCCTATTGAAGTACCAAACCATAAAATTCCATTACTGCTCTTGAATCTAATAGCCAATATCCCAAGCCAAAAACAAGTCTCATAACGCCGGAGCTGCCTCCATTCTCACCCTCAACAACAATGCAAGCAAGACAGATTCCCATTTCAACAATGCAATTCAAAATCTCTACACACCACGCCAAAACAAACAAACGTACTTTTCCATCAAATTTAAGACATCCCGTCATTTACCCCATGTCTTGGCGGTTGGTCCAAAGATGCTATAGCCTATCAAAAGTACACAACTATCACAACCGTAGAGCGTAGAAACATTAGCTTTGCCTTTCTCGCCGTAAAAACAGCATCAGAGTAACAATAAATTCCGGGGATTTCTCTCTCTATTTCTCACCCCATGCATTTTAATTACCAACCGAAACAACCCCCACTTTAAAACATGCGATCAGCATCAGAGACCACACCACTGTGTTTGTCTCTACTCATCATCATCTTCCAAATGTTCCACCTACTATAAAAGAGCTCTTATTAATCAAACATTCAAACCCAACAATCCCATCTTGCCCCAGACCATCCATGGCGACTTCCTTTGTCTTGTTCCTATTCGTTTTCTCAACCGCGCTCTGTTTTTCTCAGGCCAAAGTCAAAGGGCCCGTCACGTATTTATGGCCGTTGCCGGCGGAGTTCACTTCCGGCAACCACACGCTCACTGTCGACCCGGCGCTGTCGCTCGTCGTCGGCGGGAACGGGGGCAAGTCCGTCATTTTGAAGGAGGGGTTTGATCGGTACAAGGCGATTATATTCAAGAACAGTAATGGGGTTTCTGGGATTGATAGAATGAAGGCCAAGGGAGAAAGCTATGATATTAGTAAAGTCAGAGTTGTGGTGCAGTCGGCGAGCGAAGATGTGAGTTGGGTTTTTGGTGGAGTTGGGATTGGTTTATGGAAATGATTTTGAGATTTTGATACTGGGTTTGTTTTTGGTTTTTGGTTTTTGCAGCTTAATCTTGGTGTGGATGAGAGCTATACTCTGTTTGTGTTGAAGAAAGATGGGAAAGCTATTGTTGGGGAGGCGACTATTGAGGTCAGTTGGTGTTTAATTTGTTGCTGATTTGAAGATTAAAGGGTTAGTTTTGTTGTCGTAAAGGCTTGAGGTTTTTGTAG
The DNA here is from genome assembly GCF_958449725.1 of Rosa rugosa. Classification (NCBI taxonomy): domain Eukaryota; kingdom Viridiplantae; phylum Streptophyta; class Magnoliopsida; order Rosales; family Rosaceae; genus Rosa; species Rosa rugosa. The sequence goes on from NC_084825.1 coordinate 44,604,804, forward strand.
AATGAACCAACAGTGTATCAAGCTAGCAACTTTTGGTTCTAGAAGTGTTTTAGTTTTCGAGTCATTTGGTGTTTGATGAAAATTTTAGAGGCAGATGCATATTTTGTTGCTGATGTGAAGACTAAAGGGTTAGTTTTGTTGTCTTAAAGGCTCGAGCTTTTTGTAGAATGAATCAACAATGTGAATCAAGATGGCAACTTTCTGTTCTGATTAACCGAAAGTAATATAGATAAGAGTGAAGGTCTCCATTGTATCTTACAATTCTGTAGGACTATCTCTGGTTCTGACTAGTACAGTTTAATTTTAGATCATGTTTAATTAATCTGGACTTGCATTTATACTAATTTCATAACAATATGTTATGGTTATGCTGTGATGTTGATTTGTGTTTGCTTTTTGGTTGCAGGCAAACACAGTGTATGGTGCGTTGCGGGGGTTAGAGGTATATGTGACTGTTACATTGCATTACTAAATAGGCATGTCGATTTGTAATACCAAATCTCTCATTTTGCTTAATATATACTGTAATGTATTGTGAAACCTCATTGATTCTTCTCTTCTACCATGTGCTAGACTTTCAGCCAATTGTGTACTTTTGACTATGAAACTAAATCCATGCAAGTACATAAGTCACCATGGAACATACGAGACAAACCAAGGTTTGCATATCGAGGGCTTTTGCTTGGTAAGCAACAAATTTTCATATGAAAGAATTGAATTTTCTGTGAAGCTCATTGACTAGTTTGTCCTATAATGTATCTTAGTGGCCATCTTATTGAAACTTCTGCAGATACATCAAGGCACTATTTACCAATTGACGTAATTAAGCAAGTAATTGAATCAATGTCATATGCTAAACTTGTAAGATTTTTCACCCAGCTTGGTTTCCATACCAAAATCTATCTAAGCACGTTGATCTGGATGTGTTTTTTTTTTTTTTTTTTTCCTTTTCTCCTCTTTTTATGTAGTACTGATATTGAGAATTACATCAAGTAGAATGTTCTTCATTGGCACGTCATTGATAGAGAGTCATTTCCTCTAGAAGTACCTACATATCCCAAACTGTGGGAAGGTGCATATTCACAGTGGGAGAGATACACCGTTGAAGATGCATATGAAATTGTCAAGTAAGATTTCTGTATATTATTCAACCCTCCTTAGCTTAAGAACTTTAATTGCTCATAAAATAAAAAAAGACTTGTTTGTTCACTTTCTGGTATTTGCTTTGAAGAGCTGAAGATTAATTTCTAATCATTGTATTTTATCTGTTGAATAATACAAAGTAATGTGATACATAGGAGATGCATAGTCGTACAGTGGATAATGAACCCGATCTGAACTTATTTAAAAGTGATAAGGACATCGATAACAGTTCTCCTATTAGTTGATTGACAACCACTATAAAATATTTTCAACTATACTTTTGTCACAGCCTTCTAAAATAATGGTGATCTAGATACATCTTTTTGTTTTATCTGAGCATCTTAGTATCTGATATGAAGTTTTTGCTCCCTTACTCTTACATAGACTAATAGTGTTTCTTTCCATATTTCGACATGTTAACGTGAAGCTTTGCGAAAACTAGAGGTGCGTATAATCTTGATTCCTTTTATGGGACAGAAAATATCTTGTACACTCTTTACTTTTTCCATTTGTTTCTAAGCCTGGGGGTGGGACATTATTTTTTGTCACCTTCACAAGATTGTGTATATTTTACTTAATCCCTTCACATTTTTTGTAACAGGCATCAATGTTATGGCAGAAGTAGATGTCCCTGGTCATGCACAATCATGGTAAAGCCTCCTTAATATCAACTGTTGTCGTAAGCTAATGTGTTGAACGTTTTATTGTTGCTCAGAAAGTTTCAGTATGAGAAAAAGGTTCCAACTTCCAACATTTTGTCTCTAGTAGGCTACTAGCTATTTTCTCTGCACCAGGATTGATGCATTAGTAAGGATGGTATTTGAAAGAATAAAGCTTCACTGCCCTCTGGTTTCTTTTGTACTTGGCTGTAAATCTTATTTCTTTATATGCAAAGTACTGTCCTTTTTATGCGTACCATATTGTAGTCTTGGTTAACTTCCCACTACCAAAACTAGCAGTGTTTTTTTTTTTTTTGATAATTTTTTTATAATAAGAGGAAATAGAAAATAAAGTGAGAGAAGGTGAGCGTGCTTACTGCAGACCACTCTCTAGTAACGTCTATACGAGAAAAATTCTTTCTCATTCACCACTAGGTCAAAGTGAATGAAATTGTTTTTTTTTTTTTTTTTTTTTGGCAGCATCCTCATTTAGCAAATCATTCTTTTGGGTCATCTTCTGAAAACCGCTAATTCATGAAATGCAAACCTGTTCTTAATCCTCTCAGGGGAACTGGATATCCTGATCTCTGGCCTTCCTCTTCCTGCACAGAGCCTCTTGATGTTTCAAAGAATTTTACTTTTGACGTGCTTTCTGGCATTCTGACGGGTAAATCTTGTGAAAACATTTTGTTGTTCTTGGACAAAGATGTTTTTTAATTGCTTTATTTATTTATTGTGTGCTTATAGTAGATCAGTTGTCATGTAGGATGTCAAGAACTTTCTCTCTTTCTCGCTTAAGAAAACAAGGGATATGTATTTAGCACTTGCACATGTTTATGCTTTGGGACTTTGTCAGGAGCATATTAGCTAAATGTCCACTAATTAATGTATATAAGGTAGGAGTAGGATTGTCTGCAAATCATGAATGTCATATCTGCTTGGGATTTATTTTATAACTCTGTTTATGGTTTCTATGGAAAATTTTGCCTTTACCTTCCATATAGTTATGAAATTTTAACTTCTATTATGCAGATTTGAGAAAGATTTTCCCCTTCGAGCTTTTCCACTTGGGTGGTGATGAAGTTAATACAAGTCAGTTTGAATTCTAGTATTTCTTTCAAGCTAAGATTCTGCAGTTATTTAATTGACAAAATTATCTTATGCTGTTCCAATATTTTACAGCTTGCTGGGAAGCTACTCCACATGTAAAGAAATGGTATTCACTTCATTTGGTTATATTTATCATCTTTCAAATGCTATATTATCAATTACAATTTCAATCAATCTAACAAAGTAAAAGGAAACACCATCTAAGTTTTTGCCAGCCTCTAAATGTAGATTTTTAGTATTTGACACATCTTAAATTCTTGACATGATATACCCATCTTCTGGATAACTTTCCCAAATATAATAATGTGGGCTTCCCTTTTCCCCATCTTCTATCTGTGACTAATTTTACTTAGTGGTCAGGTCTAAGATTTCAACTGATTGAGGTAGCATAGGAACTAAGCTATGATTGGATCACTCCACTCTATTAAGTAGTTGTATTACATTTCTTAATGGTATCTTTGGAAATTTAGTGAAGGCAGTATGGCCACTGAAGTCAGATCTCATACCATCTAGGACTTCTGGTTCGAACTTATAGTAAACCTGAAGGCCTGAGCCAGCGGAAGAAATATTTTTGTTGGGATGTTTCATGTCTCAAATAATTTTACCGTGCAGGATTTCTGTTTGATATGTGTACTGTTCTTTTTTTTATTTTTTTTTATGTAGGCTTAAGCAACAGGACATGACTGCCAAAGATGCCTACCAATATTTTGTTCTCAAAGCACAAGAAATAGCAATTTCCAAAAATTGGACCCCGGTCAACTGGTATGTCTAAGATTATATCAAGTTTGTTATCGTCATTTTACTGTTGGCCGTTCATTGGTCTGCATGGCAAGTTTGCAGATTGCTGTTTCCTCGTATTCTTTATGATCTTGACAAGGTTAAAGTTATGAAACAGCAGTTTATAAATAAAGGGATTAACTGGTCAAAGTTTGTTTCGATTGTCGATTGTTTCTCAATACTGTAAAAGTTCATGTGACAGACTTAAGTTTTCTTACCTCAGGGAAGAAACCTTCAACACCTTCCCTACGAAGCTCAATCCAAAGACTGTAGTGCATAACTGGTGATTTTCTTCCTCTGTGTTGGTTTTTGATAGTATCAAGTGAAGATATAGTTGTTTTAAGCACTTTCTCATCTTCCAAATTTTGCATAGGTTGGGCGGAGGGGTTTGTCCAAAGGCTGTTGATAAAGGTTTCAGATGCATTTTCAGCAATCAAGGTGTTTGGTATCTTGACCATCTAGATGTCCCTTGGGATGCTACATATAATGCTGACCCACTTGAAGGAATAGATGATTCTTCCAAGCAAAAGCTTGTCCTTGGAGGAGAAGTATGCATGTGGGGTGAGACTGCTGATGCATCGAATGTTCAGCAAACAATATGGCCTCGAGCTGCAGCAGCTGCAGGTATAATATATGTAGTGAAAAGTAGATTATCACTACAGCAAATGTTTAAGTTGTTAGCATATGAGCGCAAATGAGATTGGAGATCCAAATTGGTTATATCTTTCGTGCTGCTCTTAAGCTTGAGACTGAAGGTCATTTTGTTTTCTATGTAGAGCGCCTGTGGAGCAGAAAGGAGTCAACTTCTGGAAAAAGTAGTAATGAAACTGCGCTACCTCGGCTACACTACTTCAGATGCCTCTTGAATAGGCGTGGAGTTCAAGCCGCTCCAGTTGAAAACTTCTACGCTCGAAGTGCTCCTCCTGGTGCTGGCTCATGTTATGCTCAATAATTTTTCCATCCATCATATAATGTGATTTCATGTATTCAGAAATGCAACATTTACTATTTCGATTAAATATACATGCCTTTTTATGATAGTTGTTATTAGCTTACAATAAATGCAAGCATTCCAGAAATTCAGCATTTCTCTTGTTTAATAAAAAAGAGATGGCATGATGTCAAATTCTGCTCTACTTATTTGACGAATTTATGAAAGAAAAAAGATCCCCGTACATGGTGGTAGATCCTTGACGTTATCTTTTTAAAAATAAATGTTTGTTTTTTCTTTTGTCATTATATTCAGAAAGTGAAAAATGCCACTTGGAACCCATCTAATGGAATGCAAAACCATTTGTAGTTCTAGTGGTAAAAATTTATAAGGTCTCGAGTTATATTCCGTCCCTAAACCATAAGTCCTAAATCATGTATGACAAATTTCTTCTCTTTTCATTGAATCACAATCCAAGACTCCAACATCTTAGTGGAAACACAGATGGATCAAAATTGCAATTGACTCTAGAGACTATCCTTAAAGAAATCTGATCAATGTATTTCCAGGAGTTCATATACATTCATATGGGACAATTGCTTGAACAAGTGTATTAAATTCAAGTCTATGCTTAACTAGTCAAATAATCAAGAAAAGAATCATGAAAGATGCTAACATTGACTAAACTCCCCATTTTCTTTGAATTTCCACAAAGACATTGACTCAAAGTTTACATTTTGAGGGCTATAATTTGTTAGGCAAGAATGCCAAAATCCATAGCCAATCCAAGGAAGGCATTTGCTTGGAAGTAGAACCTATGTCCACCATTTCAAGTATAACTCTGCTTAACAACTTCAACGTTAAGGATGTTGGTACCTTGAAGAGAGGGTGGTTCCTTGTTGGGTGCAATTTACAAGAAGAACAGAACGAACAGAGAGAGTAAAAGAAAAGGAAATTCAAAACTGCTTCATTTCTTCGATGCCTCAAAAATGGCTTGGGTCACAGTACATAACTAATTGAAATAGCAAAAGACAAAATAGCTAGCTGTCATGATGATAAGGATCACAAAAGGTGCTAAATTAATTAAGTTGACTAATATGCTCTGGCCTTGGTAGAATTGTAGGTGGCCCAATGTTGATAAGGACGGAAAGGATAGGTGTCCTCCATCAAGTGCACCCCCCTAAGATAAAAGCCTGTCCTCAGGCGCAAAAGCTGGGAAACCTTGCTGCCATAACCTGTGCCTCTTCCCATGTTGCGTCTTCCACTGGTAAACCTTTCCATTGCACAAGCCAAGTAGTCACTGCACGCTTCTTCTTTTTGATGACCTCCATATCTAGCACCTTGAGAGGCTGCCAAAGAATTTCTCCAGGATTATCAAATGGTGGCAATGTAGTGGAAACTGGAATGGAATCACCAATGCGTTTTTTAAGCAAGGAAACGTGGAACGTCGGGTGTATCTTGGAGTGTGCTGGGAGTGTCAATCTATATGCTACTTTCCCAACTCTTGCTGCCACTTGAAAGGGGCCATAGTAGCGAGGGGAGAGTTTGTGTGCAGGCCTCTTAATCAAAGACTTTTGGCAATATGGATGTAATTTCAAGAACACCCAATCTCCCTCATTAAACTCTCTCTCTGTCCTTCGCTGATCAGTGTGCTGCTTCATTCTGTTCTGCGCATTTGCCATATGATCCTTTAGATCCTTCAACAGTTGGTCTCTGGCTTGCAAGGAAGTGTCCACTGCATGCACCTTAGTTGTGCCTGGCAAGTAAGTTGACAACGAAGGTGGAGGTCGGCCATATAAAGCCTGGAAGGGTGACATCTTGATGGTGGAATGAAAAGTGGTGTTATTCCACCATTCGGCCCAATGCAGCAAGGAACTCCATGAAGAGGGCTTGTCAAATACAAAGCAACGTAAATAATGCTCAAGGGATCTGTTCACTACTTCTGACTGACCATCAGACTCAGGATGATAGGCTGAACTTCTGCATAAATGTGTACCCTGTAACTTGAAGAAGGCAGTCCAGAAATGGCTTATGAATATGGGGTCTCTGTCACTGACAATAGAGCGAGGCATACCATGTAGTCGAAAGACCTCTTTCATAAAAATATCAGCATTATGTGAAGCAGTGTAAGGATGAGTGATGGCAATAAAGTGAGCATATTTAGACAAACGATCCACAACCACCATAATAGCATTGTAGCCATTAGAGACGGGTAAACCATCAACAAAATCCATTGCAATATCAACATATACCTCATCCGGAATTGGCAAAGGCTGCAACAAGCCGGGAGGGTGTATGGACTCATAGTTCTGTCGTTGACACTGATCACAAGCAGCTACGAAGGTTTTGACATCACGCCGCATCCCGGGCCAAGCAAAGTTGCGTGAAACTCTAATCAAAGTGCGTAAGTAACCTGAGTGACCTGCTTGAAAGGAGGAATGAAATTCATAAAGTATTTTGGCACACCAATCTGAGGTTGCAGGGACATAAATCCTATCTTTGTAGAGTAATCGACCTTGGGCGACTGTGAAACCTTTCTTTGTTGGAGTGCCATTGGATATTGTCGTAGTAATAGCTTGAGCCTCAGGATCAGAAAGGCAAGCTCGATCAATTAGTTGGATTCCATCGAAAATTGGGGCAGAGACAGATTGAATAGCCATAACTTCGTGGCGGCGGGACAACAAATCCAGAACTGTATTGGCTTTGCCAGGCTTGTACTCAATTGTTTAATTATACCCCAACAACTTGGACAACCATTTGTGTTGAGAAGGTGTGGAGATTCGTTGATCAAGAAGATGTTTAAGAGTTTGATGATTTGTGAGAATAGTGAAGAAATTACCTAATAGGTAGGGGCGCCACTTCTCAATAGCAAACATGATTGCGAACATCTCTCGATCATATGTGGAGAGTGCCTGATGCGTTGGTGATAGAGCTTGACTGAGGAAGGCCACCGGATGTTTGTCTTGGGTGAGAACGGCACCAATACCCAAACTGCTTGCATCAGTTTCCACAGTGAATGGTTTAGTGAAATCAGGGAGAGCTAACACTGGGGCTGAAATAACTGCAAGTTTTAGTTGCTGGAAGGCGTGCTCCTCCGTAGGAGACCAAATGAAATTGTCCCGTCGTAGCATATCAGTAAGAGGACGAGCGATTGTCTCGTAATCCTTGATAAATCGACGATAATAACCGGAGAGCCCGAGGAAGCCGCGAAGGGCTTTGAGAGTATTGGGCTTGGGCCAGTCTTGTACTGCTTGGACTTTAGATGGATCTACTGAAACACCCTCTGCAAAGACTACATGGCCCAAGTAATAAACCTTGGATTGGGCAAAGGAACACTTGGATAGTCTGACCTTCAAGTTGTTAGCCCTGAGTAACTCAAATACCATCTCAAGATGTGTGACATGTGAGTGTAAGTCATTGCTGTAAATTAGAATGTCATAAAAAAAAAAAACAAGTACAAACTTACGAAGCATTGGCTTGAACACTTGATTCATTAAGGCTTGAAAGGTCGACGGTGCGTTGGTGAGGCCAAATGGCATTACGATGAATTCATAATGGCCGTCATGTGTTCTAAATGCGGTTTTTGGAATGTCCTCCTCCTTCATCCGGATTTGATGATAGCCCGATCGAAGATCGAGCTTGGAAATTTTTTTTGCCCCATGTAACTCATCGAGAAGCTCATCGACTACGGGGATAGGAAACCGGTCCTTAACGGTAACCGCATTGAGATTGCGATAATCCACACAAAATCTCCAAGACCCTTCCTTCTTTTTCACCAAGAGCATCGGGGAAGAGTATGGACTAGAACTTTGTCGAATCAAGCCATTAGCAAGCATTTCACGCACTTGGGTCTCTAATTCCTCCTTTTGAGAATGGGCATACCTGTATGGTCTTACATTCACTGGCCCCGCATTAGGAATTAGTGTAATTTTATGGTCAATGGGTCTAGGAGGTGGGAGGCCCACTGGAGGTTGAAATAAATCGTGAAACTGGTCCAAGAGTTGCTGGACAGAGGAAGGAATGGGTTGGTTAGAAGTCACAGTGGGCTGCTCTATAAGTTGGGTGACCGAGTCAAGTTGTTCAGTAGGAAGGAGTGCCAGCAATTCTTGATTACTCGTAGTAGTTGTTGACTGAGTAATTCCACGCAGAGTATGCAGAGCACCATTGGCAATAAAGATCATGATCTTCTCAGCAAAATGCCAGCCGATAAAGCCCAAGGTATCCAACCATTTAGCACCGAGAACCAAGTCGCAGCCGGCGACCGGAAGAAGTAAGAAATCACCTGTAAATTGATACGACTGAATGGTGACGGTCACGCCTTGCACTGTACCTGCCGGATTGAGATGATGGCCTGAAGCGGAGGTAAACCGGAGGTTCGTATCATGATGAATTGTTAAGCCCAGTCGTTGTGCCACAGTGGGGTTGAGGAAATTCGATGCCGAGCCGCAATCAATAAAAATCAGAATTGGGTTGCCGAGTAGAGAGCCCTCCATGCGCATCACTTCTCCAATGGTTGAGTGGGTGATTGCGTGGAGGGGAATGATGTCTTCTGGCTCACTAGGCGGAACCTCCAAAGCTGAAGCAGCATCATAAAATTCCAGCGGCTCCTCTGTAAGGACAGGTGTCGGCGACTCTAGGATGGCCAAAAATGGCTTTCTACAGATATGGCCTTTTGAATACGGTTCATCACATGTGTAGCACAGCCCTTTGTCTCTTCTATCATGTTGCTCAGCTGGGGACCATTTTCTGAATGGACCTGCAGGTCTACCGGTCGATATAAAATTTGCATTGGGTGGCTGAGGTGGCGGGGTGGGTCCCTGGCCCATAGTGGTAGCTGATATGGAGTTGTGGTGTGGACCACTTACTGGTTTTCCCATGTATGACCAAGGATGGGAGCGGAAATTCCGGCTCGTGGCAGCACGGAGGTCCTTGACATTTGCCTCGTAACGCTTGGCAAGGCGGTGGGCATGGGATAATGAGCGTGGCTCCATGGCCATTACATCATGACGGATCTCAGATTTCAGGCCACCGAGAAAAATGTGTAGCAGGTGCTCATCGGACCATTCCGGAGCTCGGCAAGAGAGTTTCGTAAACTCATTAATGAACTCATCCACGGAATTTTCTTGTTGCAGTTGAGTGAGCTGGGATTTGAGATCGGTGGTGCTGCCTGCGCCAAAGTGTTCCAGGAAAGCTGGGAGGAATTGATCCCAAGTGGCGTATGGGTGACGCTGCTCGAAAGCATTCATCTAGACGGAGGCAACAGGGCCAAAATGTGAAGATACTATGGCGACTCTTTCGTGCAGGGGAATCCGGTTAACCCGTAAGTATCGCTCAGCCATGGCTATCCAGTCCATAACATCAACACCGGTGAAACGGGGTAGGTCGATTTTTGGAGGTTTAAAAGTGTAATCTGGGTGTGGTTGGGTTGTGTGTTGGTGTTTATAAGGAGGTAAAGTGTGGTACAAGAGGGGCTGTGATTGTGGGTCAGATTGCACAGAGTGAGTGGTGTTGGTGATGGTGGAATAGGTGGCCGAGTTCGAGGGGCCGGCGGTGTAAGAAAACCCAAGGGAAGGTTGGGAATGATGAATCTGTGGTTGTGGGTAGAAGTGAGGTGGGTATGGCCAAGAATATTGGGGCTGTGGGATAGGGGTAAGAGATGATGGAGTGGACTGTGGAGGAGGTGTGGTGGCGGTGGTCGGTGGTAGAGTGGTGGTGGTGGTGCCTATAGGCAACGGAGGTGAGCTAGAGGCACCGCTTGTCGGCGTAGAGATGGGGGAAGGTGAGTTCAGAGATCCAAAAGTAATTTGTGGGGAGCTAGAGGCAGAGCTAGCCGGAGGTTGGTGACGATGAACCAAGGAGGCGACCACCGTGTTTTGCAAGGCTGCAAACTGGGCAGACATTCGATTTTGAAAGGTTTCGAAGGAGTGGTGAATGTCGTCATTCTGATTTTGGAGGAATTCTATGGTGTTTTGAAAGTTGAGAGCTTGGGTCTCGGATGCAGTGGAGGACGAAGAGGGTTGATCTACTGTTGGGGGTGGTGGGTTGACGAGGGCGGAGGAGAAGGGTACGGATGGGGTGGGGTTTTGCAAGCCACGGAGGGTCATGGCTCTGATACCAGATGTTGGGTGCAATTTACAAGAAGAACAGAACGAACAGAGAGACTTAAAGAAAATGAAATTCAAAACTGCTTCATTTCTTCGATGCCTCAAAAATGGCTTGGGTCACACTACATAACTAATTGATATAGCAAAAGACAAAATAACTAGCTAAGGAAGGTGCTAAATTAATTAAGTTGACTAATATGCTCTGGCCTTGGTAGAATTGTAGGTGGCCCAATGTTGATAAGGACGGAAAGGATAGGTGTCCTCCATCATTCCTCTAGACATGGATAAGGTTTGAACTCCTATATTAATTTATCTTAACGAACTGTGAAGAACTAGTATAATTGCCCGCTTCAAATTTTTGTTTAATATAAATAGTTTCACTAGAGGAGGAAGTAAGGAACCAACGAGATCCCGATTCCTCTTTAATGGGTTCAAACTAAATTAATGCTACCACAGAAACTTTCTCAACTGAGTTGAGAAGTTACTGGATCGAGGTAGTCAAGACCAACCTACAGCCACCGGTGACGGTGGCCCGCAATGGGTGAAACGATCGAGTCAGCCGGTCAGGTTCGCAGGTTGGTGACGGACCTAGTCGTGTTTTTGGTTTTTCAAACCCTCTGCTTTCCTTTCTTCCATATTTTTAGAGTGAACCAACAAAACACCCAGAAAAAATGGTGATAATGGTGAATGAACAGTTTTGGAGATGGGTGTTGGAAACTGAAGTTGAAGACGAAACAACCTAAGATTAATTAAATTAATAAACAATAAAATATTGAAACATAAGATAATTAAATTATAATTAACTATAATTATGTTTTATGATATCACCGAAATGTCGGTGGTGAGCAAATTCAATTCCTAGCTACAGTGCTATAGTACAACTTCAAGATAAGGATTTGTAGGATTTAGCCACTTGGCCGCGATCCATGGTGTAGGAATCCTCTTTTACTTTTTTTTTTTTTTTTTTTTTTTTTTTTTTGGAGAAATGGGAATCCTCTTTTACGAACTTTAAATTGTAAGCTGCAGCTGTTTTGTGGGGTATGGTATGACAAAGAGACTTCCATGGACCAAGGTCTACCTGCACCTAGGCAAAAAAATCAGATATTTTGCCACCAAATGCCCCATTTTGCCCTTCATTTTGCCTATGGTCCACCTACACCTCGGTCCATATTAGAATTTTTGATGGTATGAAATGAAAACCATGTTTTGAATTCTTTTCTTTTGTAGTTTTGTTAGCTTTTTGCCTTGACAACCGAGTCGCTCTCGCGCTTCTGCTTGACAGTAGTATTATTCCGCCTAGAAGAAAGAAAAAAAGCTAGAAGCATTCAATAACCGGGCGAAGATTCCTACTAATTAGAAGTGGGTCTTCCTCGAAGTAGTTGAATGGAAGACAAACTGTCACACCGGTTCGACTGTGAAAAGAGAGAAGCTGATCTAGAGGACCCCTAAGAAGAAAGAGTTTTAGGGTCCCCTATGAAAATAACTTTCTATAGGCAGACATTAGCCTACTAAGAGCAACTCCAACAGCTTTCCTATAATTTCTGTATAATAGGGAAGCAAAAGTTAAAGCTTTAGCATCTTTTTCTTCTCCAACTCCAACAGATTCTCTATTTTACAGCAATCTCTAAAATCTCCATATTCTTCCTTAAAATTTTAGAGATTGCTGTAAATATAGGGAATTTGGTTTTCTCTTTCCTCACTTTCCCTAAAATAGGGAAAGTTATAGGGAATCTGTTGGAGCAAAAAATGTTATTTTTTCCCTAAAGTGGAGGAAAATCAAAATATGGGGAAGCTGTTGGAGTTGCTCTAAGCCTACCACCCCCTTCTCTTCACCCGATACAAGGCAGTCGAAGTCCTCGCCACTCTATTAATAATATACCTCCAAGCTAACATTCCTCCAGGTTAATATCAATGGCGACCTCTAACTCCGGTTCTGTTAGCCTGAAGCTCCTGATTGATTCAAAGAATCAAAAGGTTCTCTTTGCTGAAGCCGGTAAGGATTTTGTGGATTTTCTTTTCACTCTTCTCTCTTTGCCTGTTGGTACTGTCATTAGGCTTCTCTCCAAGGGTGGGATGGTTGGTAGCTTTGGTAAACTGTATGAGAGTGTTGAAAACCTTGATGATGCATATATGCAACCCGAACTAAACAAGGATATCCTGCTTCAACCCAAGGCACTAGTTGATGAACCCAATATCCTCAAGTTGGCCAACAACGTTGAATCAAGTGCTCCAAACAAGGTGCTCTACTCGTGTGGTGCAATTATTTACGGTGACCAGGCCCACCCGTACGTGACTGAAAACCCCAACGAGACGTGTCCATCGTGTAGACACGACATGAACAGCCAAACTACTTACGTCGGTCAGCCGACTACAACGGCAGGAACGTCTGGTGCTGGCGCTACTGGATATGTGAAGGGCGTTGTGACATACATGATAATGGATGATCTGGAGGTGAAGCCCATGTCCACCATTTCAAGCATCACTATTCTCAACAGGTTCAATATCAAGGATGTTGGTGCCCTTGAAGAGAAGGTTGTTGAACTTGCCATGGAGAAGGTAAAAATTTCTATGTGAAGACATAGTTGTGGTGTATCCGTCTGTTTGTCTCTCTGTGTGTGTGTCTTTCTATTAAGGGTTTTTTTTTTTTTTTTTTTTGGTCATTTTAGGATCTTTTGTTAGACTCACTTTTCGATCACATATCAGTATTTCGACCGTTCACTTCTTAGAACTCCATGAATAGATCACTTATGCAAGTTTTCAACCAAATTCGTGACCGTTAAGGTATCGAACTAGATTAAATCAATGGACGAATCAAATCTGTCAAACATAAATCATTTATGTTTATAATTGTAAATCACAGTCTTAATTATCAATTTGGCCGAAAATTTACGAAATTGATCTACTCATATAGACCTAACAACTAAATGATAGAGATATTGATAAGTGATCAAAAAGTTAGTCAAATAATTAATCTCTTAAAATGGCTAGAAAAAGAAAAAGAAAACCTCACTAGAATAATCATGTATGTACACACACTGATTGATACTAGTGATTGATCAGTAATTTGTTTTTCTTTGGTAGGGTGTGGAGCTGTTGAAGGAGTCTCTGCAGTCTAAATCGGTCCTCACAAATGTCTTCCTTGGGAAGAAAGCTGCTGCATGAACATCTCTTCATCCACTTAACTTGCACATCATCAAGGATTGGCATTGATATCTTGAAGCTTCGGTGAGCTGTTTGTTTCTAAAATGGGTTTATTTTGCTTTTTACCAACCTATGGTTATTTTGGAGCAACTATGTGATGATGTGATTTAATGATCATGCTTTTGGATTTCCTAACTTTTTTATGGGAGTGGAATGTTTAGACTTTGAATGAAAACTTTCTTATGTAATATGCTTTTTAAGTAGTGTGCTAGTTGAATGTTCTAAAATAACTATGTGGCTATCTTTAATCAGTGTTTTCATAAGATTTGTGGATTCATTTTCAATTTGTTTATTGGTCTCGGACCAACATCATATATGCTCTTAAGGTCAGTTTATGTATTTCGCGAAGACTCCCAAGACTTTTTTTACCCCTGCCTCTAATACTGAAATGCTCAAATGCCATTGAATCTTAGTAGGCATCAACCAGCATCATATATGCTCTTACTAAGATGTTTATGTATTTAGAGACTCCCATGCCAATACATTTTTTACCCCTGCCTCTAATACTGAAATGCCATTAAATCTTAGTAGGCATCACTTATATTGTACCATTGATCAATCTTTTAACCATTGATCAGTCAAGAATCCCACTACATTACTCTCTGATCAAACTTTTAAGGTTTGAGATCTGAGTGCGAGCCTGGAGCTTTAATTTGAGTGAGGACTTTATCAAAGACCTAGTAAGACCAAGACTTGAAAAGGTGGAAAAGAGTATAGCTGTAAATGATATATAGATAAAATCCTTTCGGCAAAAGAAAAGATACACATACCTAATCATCTCTTGAAGAAAAAGAAGAGAACCACAAGAGCTGGTCGAAATCTTTTGAAGATCAAAATCAGGTCTATAATTAGGTCTTTTACTTCAATTATAAATAAGTGATTTGCTGAAGATCAAAGTCAGGTCTGTAAATAGGTCTTTTATCTCTTTTAGCAATTTAAGTTCTCATCATTTTTCAGTACATCTTCAAACTTTCAAAGTTAATATAATGGCACCAACGCCCCACTTCAGTACCATTAGTCTGAAGCTCCTCAACGATGTAAAGCGTCCAAAGGTTCTCTTTGCTGAAGTGGGGAGGGATTTTGTGGATTTTCTTTTCACTCTTCTTTTTTTTGCCTATGGGGACTGTCACAAGGCTCCTCTCCGAATGGCATGGTTGGTGCCTTTGGCAAACTGTGTGTCTGTATGAGAGTGTTGAAAATCTTAGTGACACCTCAATGCAACCTGATTCAGACAAGGACATCCTGCTGAAACCTAATTAAGACGCCAGTTGCTGGACCTAATGTCATTGGTTTGCTAAACAATGTTGTCGAATCGCCCTTCTAGGAATTTCTACATGTGTTCTCATAATTGTAGTACTACTGGTGGCTACTATATATCCTGCCCCGGCTGCTTCTTCCCACCGTTATGTGACTGAAGACCCTAATGAGCTCTGTCCGTCCTGCAATAGAACCATGTCTTCTGAGGCGACTTATGTTGGTCAACCAAAGGCGATCACCGAAGCAACTTCCGGCGCCGGTGTTGCAGGATATGTCAAAGGCGTTGTTACGTACATGATAATGGATGATTTGGAGGTAAAGCCTATGTTGACCATTTCAAGCAAAACCCTGCTCAACAGGTTCAATGTCAAAGATATTAGTGCCCTTGAAGAGAAGGTTGTTGAACTTAGCATGGATGAGGTAAGAATTTATCTCTGTGTAATTACTTTATTCTTTTTTAAAGAAATTCCTTTTTCAACAATTAAGATGAATATATGCATAGTGGCCGGTGGATCTATATTGATTTTTGGTTTGTAATCAAGTTAATTACCCTTCCTGAGGTATAAGTTAGTCTCGCTAATTGTTTTGTTTGGCTTTGGTAGGGTGTGAAATTGTTATAGGAATCTCTGCACTCCAACTCAGTTCTAATAAATGTCTTCCTGCTTGGGAAGAAAGCTGCCACACATGAACATATCTTCATCCACTTAGCTAGCTAGTACCTCATCAACTCATCAAGTACTGGAATTGACATTTTGAAGCTTCAGTCAAATATAATGAAAACAAGAGACAATTTTGGCTTAATAATTGTATATATTCATTTACCTCACAAGGAGGTATTATATACAGATTACAATTGTGCCTAATGAGGCAAATACTATTCCTAAGGCAAGTAGTAAACCTAATAATACCATCTAAGACTTGGTAGAAGATTTCGATCAACTGATTGAGGTAGCATAGGAACTAAGCTATGATTGGATCACTCCACTCTATAAAGTAGTTGTATTACATTTCTTAATGGTATCTTTGGAAATTTAGTGAAGGCATAGTTTGGCCACTGAAGTCAGATCTCATACCATCTAGCACTTCTGTTTCGAACTTATAGAAAACCTGAAGGCCTGAGCCAGCGGAAGAAATATTTTTGTTGGCATGTTTCATGTCTCAAATAATTTTACCGTGCAGGATTTCTGTTTGATATGTGTACTGTTCTTTTTTATTTTTTATTTATTTATTAATTTTTTTTTATTTTTTATGTAGGCTTAAGGAACAGGACATGGCTGCCAAAGACGCCTACCAATATTTTGTTCTCAAAGCACAAGAAATAGCAATTTCCGAAAATTGGACCCCGGTCAACTGGAATGTCTAAGATTATATCAAATTGTTATCGTCATTTTAATTTACTGTTGGCCGTTTCCCTTTGCATTGGTCTGCATGGCAACTTGGCAAGTTCGCAGATTGCTGTTTCCTTGTATTCTCTATGATCTTGACAAGGTTAAAGTTATGAAACAGCAGTTTCTAAATAAAGGGCTTAACTGGTCAAAGTTTGTTTCAATTGTCGATTGTTTCTCAATACTGTAAAAGTTAATGTGACAGATCGACCTAAGTTTTCTTACCTCAGGGAAGAAACCTTCAACACCTTCCCTACGAAGCTCAATCCAAAGACTGTAGTGCATAACTGGTGATTTTCTTCCTCTGTGTTGGTTTTTGATAGTATCAAGTGAAGATATAGTTGTTTTAAGCACTTTCTCATCTTCCAAATTTTGCATAGGTTGGGCGGAGGGGTTTGTCCAAAGGCTGTTGATAAAGGTTTCAGATGCATTTTCAGCAATCAAGGTGTTTGGTATCTTGACCATCTAGATGTCCCTTGGGATGCTACATATAATGCTGACCCGCTTGAAGGAATAGATGATTCTTCCAAGCAAAAGCTTGTCCTTGGAGGAGAAGTATATATGCATGTGGGGTGAGACTGCTGATGCATCAAATGTTCAGCAAACAATATGGCCTCGAGCTGCAGCAGCTGCAGGTATAATATATGTAGTGAAAAGGAGATTATCACTACAGCAAATGTTTAAGTTGTTAGCATATGAGCGCAAATGAGATTGGAGATCCAAATTGGTTATATCTTTCGTGCTGCTCTTAAGCTTGAGACTGAAGGTCATTTTGTTTTCTATGTAGAGCGCCTGTGGAGCAGAAAGGAGTCAACTTCTGGAAAAAGTAGTAATGAAACTGCGCTACCTCGGCTACACTACTTCAGATGCCTCTTGAATAGGCGTGGAGTTCAAGCCGCTCCAGTTGAAAACTTCTACGCTCGAAGTGCTCCTCCTGGTGCTGGCTCATGTTATGCTCAATAATTTTTCCATCCATCATATAATGTGATTTCATGTATTCAGAAATGAACATTTATCTATTTCGATTAAATATACATGCCTTTTTATGATAGTTGTTATTAGCTTACAATAAATGCAAGCATTCCAGAAATTCAGCATTTCTCTTGTTTAATAAAAAAGAGATGGCATGATGTCAAATTCTGCTCTACTTATTTGACCAATTTATGAAAGAAAAAAGATCCCCTCACATGCTGGTAGATCCTTGACGTTATCTTTTTAAAAAGAAAATGTTTATTTTTTCCTTTGTCATTATATTCAGAAAGTGAAAAATGCCACTTGGAACCCGTCTAATGGAATATGATTTTGTTGGCTTGTAGTTCTAGTGGTCAAAATTTATAAGGTCCCGAGTTATATCCCCCGTCTCTAAAGCATAAGTTTTATGACAAATTTCTTCTCTTTTCATTGAATCACAATCCAAGACTCCGACATCTTAGCGGAACGCACATGGATCAAAATTGCAATTGACTCTAGAGACTATCCTTATAGAAATCTGATCAATGTATTTCCAGGAGTTCATATAACATTCATATGGGACAATTGCTTGAACAAGTTTATTAAATTCAAGTCTATGCTTAACTTGTCAAATGATCAAGAAAAGAACCATGAAAGATGCTAACATTGACTAAACTCCCCATATTCTTTTAATTTCCACAAAGACATTGACTTCAAGTTTACATTTTGAGGACTAAAATTTGTTAGGCAAGAATGCCAAAATCCATAGCCAATCCAACGCAGGTATTTGCTTGTGGGCAACAACTAGAAACAACTTTTGTTAGACTGAGTTCAAATTTTTTGTCTAGTTCTACCACAATTTCAAAAGTTGGAGACTTTGGCTTGAAAACTTGAAAGTGTCACTTTCTTCATTGACTGTGAAAATTATCAAGTACTAGCAAACTAACGATCATCATTTCTCAAGCCTATTTAGGTCGGAGTATTTAGCCATGAGATTCAAAGCAAATGGGGTTTTGAAATTCTGTTAATGGTCATTTTCAATACATAATGTACATGTCTTTCTTGGCCCCCCTTGTGGTTTAACAACTTCGTCATTTTATAACAGTGTTGTCAATTATCAGCAGCAGTTTTTAAATAATTATGAAACCTTTTCTTTTCAAATCTGAATTATTAATATTACCTACCAAAGTTTTTTCTGAAAGTTTAGTCAAAATTTATGTTTAGTCCTAACTAGGAAAAAGATTAGATTTTTTGAATCCTATACTAGTCAAAATTCAAAATTACTAATTTCGGGTCTTGACTGTCAAACCATTAACAACTAAATTTAGAATGTAAAATCTTCACCATCAAAGTAAAACCAAAAGTTTCAAACAAAAAAAGGAAGAACAAAAACCCAATGTTAACGCTCTAAATTCCAAATCTTCTTTCCTTTAAACCAAATGGTCAAACAAGAAAATGAGGTCAAGGGAAGCAAGATCAATATCTTTACCAAAACAAATCAAACTTGTTTAAGTAAAAAAATTAAATCAAAGCATAAAATCGATCCGGGTGCGGGTAGTCGGATCCGGGTTCGGGTCGAAAGTGGATCCGGTACACTCTCTGAAACAGTCAAATAAGAAAAGGAAGCAATTGAAACCCAGTGGCTTACTCCATTCTTCTTCTTCTTCCCTCCTCTGCTTCGCTTCGTCTTCTTCTCTCTCTCAAACCCCTGAAGCTTTTCACAGTCACAGCTCTGCTCTGGGTCTCGCACACTTAGGGTTTGTGGTGTCTCAATCTGTAAGTCATAAATCTAATCTCTTTCTAAGTTTTGCATCACGTTAAGAACCCTAGGACTGAAATTGCGTCGTTTTTGATTCAATTTCTTGTTAAAGATGACAAATTTATGCATTAGCTGAAGATGGGTATGTTCCATTTTTATCATTTCCCATACCCAATATTGTTTGTACCAATTTTTTTTAGTGCTTGTTGATTTGGTTTTACTGCAAATTTAAGAGCTTTTTGTTGTTTGGTAGTTTAAAATTTTTATTGTAGTTTTTGTTTCTGTGTCAGTGTGTTTGTAGCTGATGCTTGATCTGATACGGTTTTGATTTCTCACATTCTTGGTAATTGAAACCCAACTGTGTAATTGGAGCATAGAAAAGTGAGAAATGGAAATGAGATAGGGGGGTTTTTTCAGATAGCTGGGTTTTTGGAGTAAGAATTTCTGTTGGGAATGGTGGATAGTGAGGATGCCTCTGCTAGTTCTCGGGCTCCGGTCCCGCTTTCCGGCTCCAGGAAAATGTTCTGGCGCTCGGCTTCGTGGTCTGCTTCGAGGACCGCGGCTCACAACCCTGAGACTGAGGAAAAGGACCTTGCAGATCCAAATGCGGCTGCAGGGAACAGTAATGGGCAGAGTCACCGTAGGTTTCCTGTTCCGTTGACCCCGCGGTCTCAGCAGAATAGCAAGGCTAGGTCTGGTTTGCCGCCCTTGCAATTGCCTATTGCTAGGCGTAGCTTGGATGAGTGGCCCAAGGCAGGTTCAGATGATATTGGTGAGTGGCCACAGCCTCCTACTCCGAGCGGGAGAGGTGGTGGGGAGAGGTTGAAACTTGATTTGTCAGCCATTCAGAACAACCCGGCAAAGAATGGTGGGCTTGTGAGGAGGGATAAGATTGCTTTCTTTGACAAAGAGTGTTCGAAAGTGGCTCAACACATTTATCTTGGTGGGGATGCCGTTGCGAAGGACAGAGACATTCTTAAGCAGAATGGGATAACCCATGTTCTGAATTGCGTGGGTTTTGTTTGTCCTGAGTATTTCAAGGCAGATTTTGTGTATAGAACTCTATGGTTGCAGGATAGTCCTACAGAGGATATTACTAGTATTCTATATGATGTTTTTGATTACTTTGAAGATGTTAGGGAACAA
Source organism: Rosa rugosa (assembly GCF_958449725.1). Lineage (NCBI taxonomy): Eukaryota > Viridiplantae > Streptophyta > Magnoliopsida > Rosales > Rosaceae > Rosa > Rosa rugosa. The sequence goes on from NC_084825.1 coordinate 44,625,227, forward strand.
GGTGGAAGGGTTTTTGTTCATTGTTGTCAAGGGGTGTCTCGGTCCACATCATTGGTGATTGCTTATCTTATGTGGAGAGAAGGACAAAGTTTTGATGATGCATTTCAGTATGTGAAAGCAGCTAGAGGCATTGCTGATCCAAATATGGGCTTTGCTTGTCAGTTATTACAGTGTCAGAAGAGAGTTCATGCTTTCCCTCTTAGCCCAAGTTCACTATTGAGGATATACAGAATTGCCCCGCATTCGCCATATGATCCTTTGCATCTCGTCCCCAAAATGCTGAATAATCCCTCACCTTCTGCTCTGGATTCTAGAGGTGCTTTTATTGTTCATATACCTTCTGCAATCTATCTTTGGATTGGTAACAACTGTGAGCTTATCATGGAAAGGGATGCAAGAGGGGCTGTTTGTCAGATTGTTCGGTATGAGAGAGTGCAAGGCCCAATAACAATAATCAAGGAAGGGGAAGAGCCTGCTTACTTTTGGGATGCTTTTTCAAACCTTTTACCCTTGATGGATAAATCTGGCAATGGAGTAGAGGTTGGGGAGTCAAAAGATAAGATTCGTCCAGGTGAAAGGAAGTCAGACACATATAATATTGATTTTGAAATTTTCCAGAAAGCTATTATGGGAGGTTTTGTACCTCCATTTGCATCCTCGCAAAATGAACATGAAACTCATCTTCCTGCCAGAGAGAGCAGCTGGAGTGCACTCAGGCGTAAATTTGCCTCAGGAAACATGAAGGAGTTTGTCTCAGCACCCCGGTTATCTCTCACCAGGGTCTATTCAGATTCAATGATGTTTCTTCAGTCTACTAAAAGTTCTATATCACCTTCAGTTGCACACTCTTCATCTTCATCGTCCTCTACTTCCTCACCTCCATATCTGTCACCAGATTCCATCTCTTCTGATTCAAGCACTTGTTCAAAGTACTTTTCAGAATCCTCTCTGGATTCTCCATCTGCAGCTTCCTGTTCCCTTCCGGTATCATCAACATTGCCAAATTGTTCTGACATGTCTCTCCTCTCCCCTAGATCTTCTTATCAACCCATGTCTAACCAAGAAAAAGTTGTTTCCAATTTTAGTTCACAGGCCAGTTCTTGGTCAACCCCAATACCATCTAAAAAGTTATCATCTTCACTTGCAGAGCGTAGAGGTAGCTTGTCGAAGTCTCTCAAATTACCTGTGATGAGTTTGAATACTTCCTCGAAAATTCTTCCTAATGAAGAAGGTGGTGTAGGGATAAATGATAGTACTTGTTTTGTACATGGCAAGAACAATGTTGGCAATGTATTACAGTCAAAGGATGGTGTTGAAAATGGCGGGGAAGATTCAACACCACAATGCAACATAGTGCTGGGTAAGGCAGATAGTATTGACTCATGCCAAAGGGAAGCTTCTCTTATCAAACATAGTGCTGAACCTTGGAGAAATTGCCTTCCTGGAGGAGCTGCAGAATCCTCCGCCTCAAAGAAGATGGGGGCAAGTTGTCCTGTGCAATCTAATTCTATGCAACCTTTTGTATGCCGCTGGCCCAGTTTTGAGAAGCTAGCAACATTTGGTGCAAGCGAACTAGATTCTAAAGCTGCGTTTGCTATTTTCTCACCAAATAGAGACTTAGGTAAAAGTGAAGGCAGGATTTTGTATCTATGGGTAGGAAGGTTTTTTGACAATGGTAATCTTCAGATTCAATTAGAAAGTGACAAAAACAGAGCTGATATAGAAGAGATTGACTGGGACCAAGTTGGTTCTGATGTTCTCATCCAAACGGGTCTGCCAAAGGACACAATCATTAAGGTATGGACTCTACAATTGAAATTTTACTTTTACCTTTTGCTCATTTCATCTTTACTTTTTAAGCTTGCACCTTTAGGGCTCAGTTGATGTGGGTTCTTGTAAACTATGAAGGGTTTGTAAACTGGGGGAGAGATTGTAGCACCATTTACTAGTGTCTATTTCTCAAAGGCATTCAGCTTTTGATTGTTAAGTGAGCTGTCAAGAGTTTTTCTATCGAGTTTATCACAGAGCTTGGGTAATTTTTCTATTGTTGAAGTTTTATATGCTGTACGTAATTATTTTGTACAAACCTCAACTTCGTTTAGCTCAATAATGTCTTTATAACAAGGAGTGATTGAATCTGAGCATGAAAGTTTATTGCACTAGAAAATCTGGTTCCTTTCTTTTCTCTTGAAAACTATGTTCCAGCATGGCTCACTTGCAGTTTTTAACATTTTCCCCCTCGATTCTGTCCGTTTCATGCTAATGTGTTTTTTTGTCTGGATTTGATGCTAATGTTTAATTCCTTTCTCTTTTATAATGTGTCTTATGTTCAATATGATTCTTACTTTCTTTGCGTTCTTTTTGTATTTCATGCACTACGATATTCTCTAGGATCAAAACCTGTGAAATGCATATGCTTGTCACCTCTTGTGCAATCTTGCAGGGTTTGTAACCATATATACTTGATATTGTTTCTGAAACAGATTGTTAAAGAAAATGAAGAACCGGTGGAATTTTTTGCGTTATTGAGTCCATTGTAGCGCCAATGCAAATGAGGGATAGATTCTTTATCCCTAGTGCGTAAATCAATTTTCTCTCTCCAGCTGGGTTAATTTGCAGTCCAACCTTTTCAGACATCAAGATGAACTCCCGTGGCAAAAACCACCGAGGTAATGGCCTAGGCAGCACCCTTTACTGTACTCATGTCCATATGTATGCCAGTCTAGTGTTTGTTTGTTTGTTTGTTTTTTTTTTTTTCCTCTTCTTCTTTCTTTTGGGAGGGGGCAAAGTTCTACTGCATTTCTTTCACACATGAAACATAGATGAGCCGTTAGTAAGGAGTGGGATTAGGATTACACTGTTGTCACAGCGATGTGTTAGGCCACTAGGAATTCAACCCTCTAGTCTGACCTTATTATGCTGTTCTATAATATTAGATCTTTCTAAAGGAGCATTGTGCATGCTTAATTTTATTACATTTCCTGCATTGAAACATGATGTTTCGATGGGGATCTTAGTGTATGCTATGCTAGTAGAATTCTGAGTTCAACTTTTGCTCTGTGTTAAAAATATTCTATTTGAAAGGGTCGCAATGTATGTCTGTGGACAAAGAGAAAGGAGCTTAGACAAGCTCTTTTGTCTCAACAAACTCCGACCAATCAAGTGAAATATTCATTAATATGCAGCAATTAAAAAGTGAGGAAAATGAAAAGAAATGTGCCATTTTGCATTAGCTTGAATAAGGGTTGTTGATTAATGTTTTCGTTTATAAGCATCTTTTTTTTTTTCTTTTGTTTTGTTAAATTCTTTTGGACATGTTGTGTACAGGAGGAGGCTGCTTTCTAACTGCATCGTGGCTAATCAACTGGTTGTACAGTGCTGTAATACCTTGGTAACTCAAAAATCAGATTTTCTTGTATATTCAATCATATAAGGATCAAATCCTGAATGCCTTTTCAGGCCAAGCAATTTACATTAAACTTTCCATTCTACAATGTTTACTTCTCTCTTCTCCTTCCACGTTATCGCAATGCCATGACTAAAAATTGGTTGCAACCAGTTTCTGTTGTGATAATTTGATTCTATTGAGCACTCATTTTGGTCAGCAGACTTGCTATGTTAGCGTCTATTAAGCCTTTAGGGTGTGTGACTAGACTGAATCATCACAATTGAAATTGGGTTTTTAAATCCAAGATCCTTGTTAGGTCAGTCCATGATCAATGTGCCCCCCAAATGAGTATTTGTTTCTGAGATGAGTAATTCATTCAAGTAATTAATGAAGATAAATCCTCAAAATGAGATGAAGGTAGTCACTCGCTTGAGGAAGCAAACTTGAGATAAGCAATGTACCTCATATTATAGAACAGTTATCCAACCAAGTGACCGATATATGTGCGCAATGAGATGAGCAAACTTGAGGAAGTTAAGGTGATGGTAACTTATCTTTCAAATATACAAGTATTCGTGAATGTCTTTGCCCTGAATTTTAACAGACATTGAATGAATGAATCTTTGACGGAAGTACTTAAACGGTGCACTTTTGTTCTTGAACAATTCTCTTAAAAAATATGGGTACCATTTAGTTTAAGGAGTCCCGTTCCCCTGGTCAGCTACTGACCAGAGGTCATTTGGTCAGTCACCGTTTGATCATGGGCGTAGTTTAAGATAGTTTAGACTGTACTCATAATAATATGTTAAGAAAATCCTTTGAAATATAAAGATAAAAAAATTTGTTGGACGTTTCTAGAACGATACGTTGTTATACCACAAGGGGGGGGGGGGGGGGGGTGTGAAGCAAACCCTTGGGTTTGAGGAGAGAGAGACGGCAACACTCTTCTGAGGAACCGCTGGTACCAGAGATGCGGTGATGAAGGCGTTGATCGATTGCGTCTTTGATCGTGCTATTGTTCTGCATTGGCCGGTGTGGAGTAGATCTGAACGTCTTCGATTTCGGATTTGCGATGCTGCGTTTGGTCCAACAGGCTAGGTTCGATGGGATTTGATTCTGATCGCATGCTGTGGCGATGGGGTCGGCCACCTGAGTTCGGCGCGGCGAGGTTGACGACGAAGGTTGGGATGTCTGTCGTGGGGAGGGTTCTTGGCTATGACTGTCGATACTTGGATCTGGGATTGGCGGTTGAGGCGCGAGGAGCGCAAGCACCGCCGGGCGCGGTGATTCAGGGCAGTTGGACGATGGAGTTGCAGAAAATGACGGCGGCGACGACGTGCCTAGACTTCGGCACAGCGAGCTTGCTGCTGGTGATGGGGACGGCAGTACCGGTTCTCCCTTTCTGCACCGGGTCCTGCCTTGACTGGGTGCCCATATCAGTTTTTTGGGTGCCCAGTATAAGGTCGTGGGCTGGCTTTGGGCCCAAAACAGAGCCCAATGGTTGGGCTTGAGTTCTCCACATATTTGGATTTGGGACCCAGGAGGTGTTTTAGATACCTGCTTGCTTAAATGTGTTCTTCTTATTATTTTGGGTGTGTTGTGCTTACGTGCAGGCAGATTGCTCATTGCTATATTCTATAAAAGATCTCTGTATAATCACGCTGTGAGTACCACAATTGCTTGCCTGGCGAGCAGTGTTAATTGTGCTGGGACGAACATAGTTTTGAGTTATCTACCGATCTCTTGCATGCCCGAATTACAGATTCTGATGGTTTGGTCTCCAAATCTCAAGATCGTGGCAATGGTTTCATTGTTGGTAATTATCTTGAGGAGGCTGAGAATTTATCTTCAGTTTTCTGTTAGTTTCTCTATAAGTGATTCAGAGCAGTATTTTATTGTTCATGAACTTCCTGTTGGTGTAGTACACCTTCTGGTTTGTTCTAGCTTAGCTCTAGCTTCAAGCCGTCTATGGCTTGTGTCTGCTCCCAAGATTTTTCGGGATGACATTCTAAACGATTGTAATCGTTAAAAGTTTCAATGAATTCACTTTAAAAAAAAAAAAAATCCTACAACTTTAGAAACCCTAGAGAAAAAGAGAGAGGAAACGTTGGGAATGACCTGTGCAGACTTTTTCGAGTCTTGCACTCCTGCTTTTCAGCACGGTACGTAGAGTGCACAAATTTTAGATTACATAATAGTAGATTACAATACCCTGATCAGTGCGACTATATACAGTATTTCCTCTTGGCTCAGTTGTTGCTTCGGTTGTTTAGGCTCGCCTGTTTTGGGCCTTGGTCTTTGCTCTGTATTGTCTGTATTCCTAGTTTTTTTTTTTTTTTTTTTTTTTTTTTCTGGATTTGGCTCTTGGAAAACTCCTTCTGTGTTTAGTTTGGTTTTTGGTTGTGTATTTGGTTCCAACCCAGTTGCTGGGTTTGGTTGTAAACTTTCTTTGGTTTAACCCAAGTTTGATAGCTTATTTGGCAATAAAATAAAAAATATAAAAAAATAAAAACTGATAATTGCGAGGCTCGATGGTACTATAAAATAAACACACTAAAAAATAATAGTTAATGTTTAACATTACAAAGCCAAATACTTTACCAAACAACAAGTCCAAACAGCTTGAGAAACAAAGCAACCGCGTCCAACGTCAGGTAACTTTTGATTATCTTCATTATCTTCATGGCCTAATTGACAAGATGTTAAGAAACGGATGATTAGCCACGTCCATGTATATAAGTGAATATGAACACCGTAGCATGTTTCTCGGTTTCCAGATTTCTACAAATTAACAACAACATTATAAATCTAACATCCAGAAGTAAACCCCCAAATGTTTTGGAAACTAAAAAGAGTTTTCTACATCATGGTAATTCTTTGCATCTAAAATTAAAAATTAAGGAAAATTTTAATTTAAGTTTGTTCATACATATACATATAGTGATATAGCTAGCTGGCTAATTAGAAGGAAGCTAATTAACAGACATATATATTGCTGCGGTATCTAGGAGCACGTTGATGCAGCTAAGTTAAACTACAATAACTTATCACCTGTAGTTCTTAATCATGCAGATTCATCCTTCATCAGCTCTTCCAGAAATAACTCGGTCAGGACGGTCTTTTTCTCCACACAAGATTTGAGCAGTGAACGAGTCTACATTTAAACAAAACAGAAAATCAGCATCCATCATAATTAGTTCCAGCACCAAAATAATAGTATAATACCTGCTAAAAGAAACGGAAAACAAGCCTGCCAATCTATATATATATATATATATATTCTGCTAAATTTTTTGAGAATAGAACAAAAAATATAAATACAGTTTCTCAAAATAAGAATAAAGCAATAAAAAAGGGCACAAACCATTTCCGAGGTGAGGGTCAATTCCTTTTTCTTCAGGTCACCCCAGTTAAATCCCATACCCTTAACCAAGTCGAAGGTATCAAGATAATCACCCGCGGGCATCATCTTCATGTCATCAAAAATGTGGAATCTTAAGCGACCTCTTGCAACAATCCCTCCATCATCCCTATTAGCATGATCATAGGGAACCTCCTTGTCCATAGGGTTTCTGCAATTCCCGCAAAGCGTTGCCGGATCCGTTGTGACGTAGTAAGGAATAAGCCGAATCTCAAAAGTACAGTTCCGACATAGAAACAATGGGATGTCCTTGAAATCATCTCCAGCAGGAATCCCGTTCAACAAAGTGAGGACTCTGTTGTGCCATCCCTCACGTGTTGGTTTCAATTCAAAAAACTCACTGTTATTGAATCCAGGTTGAATTATATCACCTTCGAGACTAGCTAAGCTTTTACAAATTTGAGGCATTGCACCTACCTCTAACTTAGAGAGAGAACTAATTGGAAAACCCAAAAAGTCAAATAAGATATCGACCAAGTTGGCTCTTGCCTCCGCCATAACAATCTTGCGTTTCTTGATGTCATAGAGGAAGTGGAGTTTCAAATTGGTTTGATCGGTTTTTTCAACTTGGGGTTCTGACGATTTGGAGGAGGAAGACATGATAGAACAGACAAATGGCCGTGGAGTCGTATAGATAATACTAAACGGGAGGGACACAGAGATGGAACGAAACACGGATTCTTTTATAGAGATAGGGAGTAATGGAGTTTTTTTTTTTTTTGATGATTGGGAGTAATGGATTATGGTTGGGGAGCAAATAAGAAAAAGTGGCAAAGGACACGTAGGAGAGGAATCCTAGAGCGGTGGGAGATTATAACCTACTACTTAATATATATATATATATATATATATATAAAATTTTTGCTTTAATAGGTATTTACTAATACATCAGAGACAACCGTGAGATCATAAGGTCGTGGGAGCAAAAAGTGGAAAGAAGTGGGGTGTGGGATATATTTTGTTTATTTAATTTAATTTATTTTATTTTTTTGTTGTAATTCTCATGATTGGCCTTGGTAATAAAATTGTTTTTCAAATTTTTATTTTTATTTTTTGAGGTTAATTCTGTATATTTTTTTTAGAAGAAGAAAAGTTTCCCATTAATAACCAAAGTGATTACAAAATTATTGGAACGACCGGTTATATCAAAACTACGACGCACATTTCTAACCTGATCATTAGTTACGGGTCTGTCAATATAAATAACAACCATGAGTCAAAAGGACATAACCATGAACCAAATATGTGTTCAAGTAAATTCAGAATATGTGTCTGGCCCAAACTCTAAGTTACTTGACCTAGTTGTAATAGAGTTTAGAATTAGAGATATTCTCGGAGATATCCGATTAATTGTACGATTATCTTTCCTTGTACAACTCTGATTCTATGTCTTGTAATCCTCTATATAAAGAGGCCCCTATTATCAATGAAAGCACAACTATATTCTCTCCCAATTTCAGTTTTCCATCAACACGTTATCAGCACGAAGCTCTAACCCTGAAACAAATAGCCAAACCCTGATTCAATAAGCAAAAACCCTAAATTCAAGAAGCAAAAACCCTAAATTCGAATACAAAACCTTGAATCCTTTTCTGCCTCCACATCACACCTTGAAGCCCTACACAGCAGGACTCCAGAACCGGAGGCAGAACCACCAGAACCAGCCGGAAACCTACCGAACCGGCCATCGGAAGCTCCAAACCACCCGTAGCGAATACTCCACCGGTTCACCACCTTCCGGACCTCCGATTGCTACCAAAATTTTCCAACAGCATCGATTTGAACCCACAATTCTAGAAAAACAGTGAAAACCAGCAGCCTGAACCTTCTGCAGAAAAACCGGCAGAGAGAGGAAAAAAAAAGGGCAGCCCAAGCCGCAGCTGAAGCCCAAGCCGCTGACGACGTCAGCAGCCACGACAACAACTCTGCCACGTCAGCAGAGACACCGCCACGTCAGCAGAGGACCAGCACCGGTCAACGTCGGTTGACCTTTTCGGGTCAATTTCCCGGCGACTTTTCCAGCAGTTTTCCGGCGACCTATTTCAAGGTATTTTTTACTAAACGTTCCTGTTTTTTAATTCAATTTCTCTTCTTTTTCGGGGACTTGCAAACTCCCTTCTTCTACCCCCCTTTCTTCATCATAGGGGAGACCTAATTAAGCTGAACTGTGGGGGTTCGTGCTCACTCCAAGCTTAGAGCTTGTAGAGTCCTCCAAACTTAGAGTTTGTTGAGAAGTTATGATCGACCACAAACACATCATTGTTTCGATCTAATCCAACACCTCTTGGAATCGAATTTCTTGGAAGCGACTAAGTTCGGAAATTCCTAATTTCTTGGTATCGATTACGCTCAGAAATTTTATATGTTTTCGTGGTAGCCTTTTACGCTCCGAAACTAACCCTAATTTCTTGTTCTCTTTCAGGATGAGTAACCTGAACAAATTGGACTTTGCTCCATTGGGAACAACTGGCTCTGGATATCACAGGTGGGTTCGTGATGTCCGCCAGCATTTCAAGGCCGATGGAATCCTGGATACGATTCTCGAGCCTAGCCAGGACGTGCTAACTGTTGAGCAAGCTCAAGCTTTGGAAGCAAATAGAGCAGTCTTAGAGGCAAATAAGGCGAACACCATCATCCTAATGACTCGTCATATGGATGATTCGCTCAAGTACGAGTGTATGAATGAAGAAGACCCGAGAAGGCTGTGGGTCTCACTCGAAGAAAGATTTGGCAACGTCCGTGACTCCCTGCTTCCTGACCTAGAAGTGAGACGGCATAGCCTCCGCTTCTGTGATTTCAACTCAGTTCTTGACTACAACTCGGAAGCATTTCGCATTAAATCCTTAATGAAATTCTGTGGTAAAGAGATCACAAATGCGATGTTGATTGAGAAGACTCTCTCTACCTTCCCCGTCTCTGCATTGATGGTTGCTAAGAACTATCGAATTGATGTTATTGCAGGACAGATCACAAGGTTTCATAAGCTCATTGTAGCTATGAATGTCGTTGAAAAGCATGACAACATCCTTGTGAAGAACTATAATTCGAGATCCGTGGAAATAGAGCATATTCCGGAATCCAATTATAGTCGCGCCCCTAAGAGAAGGCGCCAAGAGCGAAACCCTAACCATAGGGATACTTCTGGACGTTCTGGTCCATATAATCGCTCTACTTGGGAAGGTAACTGCCAAAATAGGCGAACACGGAACCGAAGAGGTCAACATGGAAAGAGAGAGGGAGGCAACGCCTCTAGCCATGTTGGTGGCGCCACCAACACTAAGATCCATTTAAATGACGCTTTCAAAGCGCCTCAATCAATGAAGTCTGAGCAGGGAGATGTATGTTCTCGATGTGGAGTATCCGGTCATTGGGCACACATTTGTAGAGCTCGTGAAGAAATTGTCACCGCCTACAAACATATTGTGAAGCAAGAGAAGCTCACTATGTGGAACAAGAAGATCAAGAAGATGATCTAGAGTGAAGGGTTGAAGACTACAAATCTGGCTGGGATCGATAGATCGCCAATTCTGTTTAAGTCTTTATTTTTCCAAGAGATGTAATAGGCAATTGCCATATACTTTGTAGTAAATACAATTGGTTTAGTTTTTCTTCACATAGGCTCATCCAAAATGAGTGTGATGTCTAGGAAGGTTTTGAGATAAGTGGTACTAAGTGAGCTTTGCTCCACCGACATCTCTCTACTCACCTGGTCACATTTATTTTGGAGTTACCGAAAGAAGTCAAACGACTACCTTTGTTTTGCATTAGCTAGCATTTGGATTAGATTCTCCTAATGGTTAAGAGACAATGCTGTACTCCGTTGGCTTATGAATAAAATTTCGAGTTCTTTTCATTATGACTCAATTTTGATTCTGAGCATATTACTTTGTGACTACGATGGCTAGGCCATCAGTATTAATTCAAGGACATGGAATAGCCTAAGTTCCCCTTTCCAAATGGCACCTTGATTACTGTCACAGAAACTCTCTACGCTCCTAGGGAAAATCGCACCTATGAATAGTCAACGGATTCCATGCGAAAACGCATGTAGAGAACGTAAATGAGTTCCTTTGCAATACCTATAACGATTGCGAACAAAGGCACATCTTAGAGAAGTTTATGTGTCTCTCTAGTGGACTCTATGTCACTATTCGAGCTATTAAATCCAATAAAGTCATGAAAGACGATCTCTTGGATTTAGACACATATTGGCTTTGTCACGACAGGATAGGTCATCCTGGACCTGATATGATGATCCATCTACTAAAGACTTCACACGGACATCCTTTCTCTCGAGCGAAACGAAGCATGAATCAAAAGTTGATTCCTAGACTAAGTATGACCGCTGCCGCCGTCCACCACCAGCCTAGGGTTGGCACAGTCCCTATCCATGACGCCATATATGGATGGCGTCCATCATGATGATGGCACCCTAGGTGATGCTGCAATCACCAACTTTGCTTCAAATAACGTTTCAGACGCTCAGGCCCAACCACAATCCTCATTAGTTGCTTCTAAAGCCTCTCGCTCGTTTACAAAGTCTGTTCCTTAGGGAAGTTAGGACTGAGACCATCCTATGCAAAGGATATGAAAATACTCATTCTGTTTTTACATAGAATCCGTAGGGATTCTGTGGACTAGTTCAACCAACTTGCAGAAGTTTAAATATCTCATGATGTTGGTTGACAAGCAAATACGCTGGTCACGTGTTGTGCCATTGTTCACTTGTAAATGCTACTTATACTACACTCCTAGCACATACCATATAACAACGGGTTCACTCCCCGGATCATCCTATTCAGTCAATTGGAATTGACAATGCTAGAGAGTTTACATCGAAGACTTTCGATGGTTATTGCATTGGGATTGATGTTGGACATCATATTCCCATGAACACACCCAATGGTCTCGCAGAAACAACTACGATGGTAGCCCGGACATTGGTAATGTGCACCAATCTCCTTATATCCGCTTGGGGTGATGCAATATCTCATGCAGCTATGCTAATTCGTCTACGACCCACCGCCACTCAATCTACCTCTGCGTTACAGCTAGTGACTGGGTACAAGTATCGTACTTACGCATATTTGAGTGAGCCATTTATGTGCCAATTGCGCCGCCACAACGCACTATATGGGTCCTTACAGACGAATGGGCAACTATGTTGGATTTGAGATTCCAACAATCGTCCGCTACTTAATGCCCTTGCAAGGCGATCTCATTACCGCTAGATTTGCGGGTTGTCACTTTGATGAGACAGTCTTCCCGTCGTTAGGGGGAGATAAGAACACGGATGTTCAGCAGGAACGACAGGAATTGTCATGGCCTGTCCCCACTATGTCTCATCTTGATCCCCGTTAAAGTGACGAGATCACACAAATATGCTGCAAACATGCCTGCAAGGAATGACGTTCCTACGAGAGGATGTAGCGCCACCCTACACGGAGGTAGGCATGGCGACAACGCCAAAGAAAGTGGCACTCTGGTGTTATAGGCCATGGCCCCAGCTAGGATGCGTGGGAGGCCCGTGGATTCGAATGATACTTTGGCACATTCCTATCCTTTAATCATCAAGACTCAAAATCCTTCTCATGAGAATCTTCCGGGTTATGGTTATCGTTGGGGAACACCTCAACGTCAGAACCTATTCATGAGAATATAGAGCTCTTTGAAAATTACACTAGTGTACATGAGACGTGGGATAGAAACTCCATCATAATTGATGATGTAGTTGCGCATGAATTTGTTGAGTCAGATGATATTGAACCACGCTCCGTTGATGAATGAATGCCAACGTAGAGAAATTTGGCCTAAATGGAAAGATGCGATCCAGGTTAAGTTGGATTCTCTAACGAAGAGGAAGGTCTTTGAGCCAGTGATGCCAACACCTCCTAACATAAAACCTATTGACTAAATGGGTCTTCGTTAGAAAGCGTGATGAGAAAAAGAGATGGCAATCTCGCCTTATGGCCCAAGGCTTCTCACAAAACGCCCTGGAATTGACTACAATGAGACATATTCTCTCGTAATGGATGTCATTGCACTCCACTACCCTGTCAGTTTGGTAGTTTCCGAATAACTAAACATGCAGCTTACAAATGTGGTCACTACGTATCTCTATAGGGATCTAGATACGGAAAATGTGGTCACTACGTATCTCTATAGGGATCTAGATACGGAATATACATGAAGGTTCATGGTGAACTTCATTTACCCAAGTCAAGTGGCTCTAGACCACGGAGCGCGTTTTACAAAGAGGCACTACACCAATTTCGGAATCAGACAACACATATCAGACGACAGCAAACATTTTAACTATCGTCTGAAATAATCAGACGACAGCAATAGTTTTTTCTTGGCTCTTGTGCAAAATCATTTCAGACAATGGTTCATTTTTTTGATGTTGTCTGAATGAGTCAATTCAGACAACAGTTATTATGTGATGTTGTCCAAGGTTCATTTATACAATGGTTTATTTTTGCTGTTGTCTGATTATTTTCAGTCACACAACTGTTTTATTTTATTTTAGGTGTCTGTTGTCTGATATCTTTTCAGTCAATGGCTGCTGAAAGATGTTGTCTGATTTAAGTGGTTCAAACAATGGTTTTTAATTTGTCTGTTGTTACATGAGTTTCAGACAATGCACCTTATTTGATGTCGTCTGAGTTTTAGGTTTTTTTTTTTTCGATACAATAAACTGACTTAAGTTATTAGGGTTTGACTTATACTCACATTTCCAACTCTTTCCCTCTCCATTCCATCGAGCAGAACATACACCGCCGCTGAAAATCACTCTCTCTCTCTCTCTCATCCTTCAGTCCCGCCCTCAGCCCTCCCTCAGTCCCGCTCTCAGCCCCGCCCTCAGCCCGCTCTAAGACCACGAACCCGTCTCTACTAACCAACTCTTTCCCTCTCCATTCCATCGAGCAGAACACACCGCCTCCAGTTGAAAATCACTCTCTCTCTCTCATCCCTCAGTCCCGCCCTCAGCCCTCCCTCAGTCCCGCTCTCAGATTGCTTTAGAACTGATCTATAGTCTTACGGTAATGCTGTTTTGCTTGAAATTGAATTGATTTTTGTCGGAAACGGAGTTATTTGCTGGTTTTCTGTTAAGTGGAAGAGATTGAGATAATCATGTCTATTTTTCTTTTAATCTCTTCGATTTGATTGTTTCATGCTTGGGTTGTTCTGTTTTCCCCAACAATGAGTTTTTAACAGTTTGGTTTTTTCCTTGACATTGACAGTGAAATTCTATGGGGCTCAAAAAGCAGCGAACGTAGCCAGATAAAACTGAAGCATTCAGAAGCCTGAAAATTGGGCCATGGTGAGCTCAGAGTCATATCAATTAAAAGAGGTAGATGTCCTTTCATTTCTTTTAGAATCTGAAAGAAATTAAGCAATATCTTTGTTTCTGTGTTGGTGTACGTACGTGTAAGTATGTCTATATATATATATATATATATATATATATATATATATATATATATATATATATATATATATCATGAGGGACTTTCCTTCTTGTTTTGGTGAAAATGGTGTTCAAGTTGCTGATTTTTCATCGTCCTCATCATCAAAAACTGCTCATCAAAACTTGGTCTCATGTGTTTATCAGTGTAAGTTGTGAGGCCGTTTGTGTTTGATTACAGTTACATGGACCAAGAATTTGATGGGTTAGGGCCTAAGCGTGAAATTGACACAATATTTGCTTCTCTAATTGGCGATATAAGTCAAATGGGGTATAGCATAAGGAAAGAATACGTGTGGAACATGGCCTTCATATATGATTTCTTTGGAACTGCTAACAAGAAATTTCTTAGGTTTTCTGAAATTTTGCCACATTACATGTTTTCTTTTGTTGTCTATACAAAATCGGTTCATAATTATCAATCTAGGCAACAGTAAGGCAATCTTCATCTTAATGGCATTTTGAAATCCCCTTTTGAGAGTTGGGTATATATATGCTGCACAAGCATTTCTGTTTTGTACTCTTCTTTATCTCTATCTGATATGAATCTAAGGTCTTGCACATTAAAGGCCTTCCTTTGTTTCTTTATTTCTATCTGTTTTTTTTTTTTTTTTTTTTTTTTTTTTTTCAGATTTTGCATATTTATTACGGACCATTTGGTTGGGCTTAATTGTTTACAGTTGAGATTAGTTGGGAGTTTATGGATCCCTAAGTAGTAGTAACTGTTTTTAAAAAGGCTTTATTTGGCTTTATCAAATTGAAGGAACTTTTGTGGTTTCTCTTTATGTGCATAGTGGCCTATACTACTTGCTCGTCATGATCGTTGTGCTATCATTACCAGTTGTTCGAAATCTGGATGGCTGGATGAGGTTTTTCAGCACCTTAATCTAACCTTTGTATGTATTGTAAATTTGTCATAGGTATATTTGGTGATTGAAAAGGAATCTTGGCGGATGAACTAAGGAGGCTGGTGGAGGTAGATAAGCTTATTGCTGTGGCAAACTAGCTTAGATAAGCACTTTTGGTGAGTATTGCTAAGCTCTCTCTTATTTTGTACTATTGCTAATTCTGTTCATCTGAAATGATTCAACCTTTACTGTCAGACAATCTTGGAAATGCATGTCTTACAAGTTTTTTTGTGACCGGAGCCTGGGACCACGCCAAACTTCTGCAGTCTCTAAAGGCATACCAAAATGCTGTAAGTGCACAAACAGTTCCTAAAGATCAGTTTATTGTGGATAAACAATTTATGGTTATTGGTCTTTCCTTGTATGTCAGGGAAACTATATACTTACTAATAAGTTCTAATTTTTGATAATTTCAGGAAAAAGATGAAAGGATGAAATTTAATCCAGACCTGTACTTTAACTGTGCTAGTTAGTTTTCTTTTAGACATAAACTACTCATTGGTTTCTCAATCTTTTTAACTAGATTATATTTGATGATTCCTTAAACTTTAGTTTCTGGTATTTGGCTCTTGTTTGACATTCTGCTAATAGAGGTGGACAGAAATAAGGAAACATTAATGATGCACCACTTTTTTTTAAAGTAATTTGTATGGGGTTTACATAAAAAGATGATGGCGATGATGTATACCAGTCACAGAAGTTGTATGACCTTACTTAAGTTGGCTGCCACCTCTTTTGTAGATATGTTTAACCTATTGAGCTGTATCTCATGCTACAGACGAGTTAACATTGAGTTTCTTATTTCAGGTAAACAAATATCTAGAAAACTATGAAATGGCCCTTACTGGATTTGAAGCTGCTGCTTTAAAGGATCCTGGTCTCAATGCTACCGAAGAGGTTCAAAAGATTGCTAACCTTCTTGACAAGCTAGATAATTTGTTAAGGGAAATGCATTTTTCATTCGTAAATGTGGTATCTTGAGGTCTTGAGTATGTGTTTCCAAAGTGGTTTCTAGGATCAAGGGGCCTTGGGCTATCATCTATTGGCAGGTAACTTTTGAGTGGTAATTAAGTTTCGATTTAGTGTGATTGGAATGTGTTGCACTATTTGTTTTGCTTTGGATACTAGTTTGAATTATGCCAAAGACGGCTTTGCACTCTTTCTAATGTTATTTGTCTTTCTATGGCAGTTGCTTTAATTCCTCTATCTATTTTTCACCAACATTTTCGTTCCACTTTTTTTCGTTTTTCTTTTTCAATTTTCATTAGTTTTGCTTTAGATCCAATATTATATGCTATCTATGTCCTAAGTTATGGATTTGTGATCTCGCTTTCATTTTCATATTGTCCAGTCTGATATGGTGAACCAGTAAGCATTTTTACCTTTGGGTGAGATTTTGGTTTCTCTTTGATATGATTTTTAACTCCTCTGACAGATTCAATTTGTTAATGGACGTGTACCACAATCTATATCAGAAATACGAGGGTATTTGGAGAATAATTTGTTACAAATAATTGAAATCTGAGTTGCAATTCAGCTCTTAATACTTTCTGTTGTTTTATTGTCTAAGGTTGGTGTGCGAGGACATAACTGGGGGTCTAGAGGATATTGCCATTCCAGCTAACAATTTGGTCGATGATCCGCCTGTTGCTTTGTCAGTTGATGTTGTAAATATGGTTATCTTAGCAAGCATAAAGGAGTTAAGGCTTAAAGCTGTCGGTGCATTGTTTTCACTTATTTGTGAGGTTTAGGACGTTAATGCGCATCACATTTATGGACAAGTATAAGTTTATGGTTAGGGTTAATGTTGGGATGGAATAACTTTGTTGAATCTATGGATGAATGTATCGGATCTTTACATAAATGAATTTGTTTTGAATGTGTTGTCATTTGGATTCCATATATGCAGAATGTCGGTCTTTTGAATGTCTCTCAAACCATTCTATTCCAGCTAAAAACTATTGTCTAATAATTATTCATCATAAAATGCCTAGCAAAAACTGTTGTATGAGCTATCTAACTATAATACATTAAGGACTAAAAGAATGAGAAAGCCATTGTCTAGCAAAACAACAGACAACATTTTTTCGGAGAAACCTATAATATCAATAATGGATAGACAATGAGAATTTCAGCTATATGTTGTCTGACCCAACCTTCAGACAACAACAAGCATATAAGCCCCTGTTGTCTGGCACAGCCTTCAGACAACAGCAAGCATATAAGCCTCTGTTGTCTGGCACAGAATTCAGACAACAGCAACCATATAAGCCTCTGTTGTCTGGCACAGAATTCAGACAACAGTAAGTATATAAGCCGCTGTTGTTCTTTGTGGTATTCAGACAACAGACTGGGTAGTAACTGCTGTTGTACTAAATTTTATCAGACGACAGTTTTCTGGTATTGTCTGATCCATGTATCAGACGGCATTGAGATAGACAACAGCAAAGACAATACTCAGACGACAGTGAAAAACTGTCGTCTGATTGAAAAATTGGTGTAGTGAGGTTGAAACACTCACTAAAGTGACTACTTGATTGGGAAGGGATATGCGTATTTCCATAACAAGTTTCGAATTCTATTGTGGTTCATGTTGGACATGATCTTCATCGGAAGCCCCTTAAAGAGTTAAGGGAAACCGTTAAACACTTGAAATCAGAGTTTGAGATGAAGGATTTTGTGAGAACACGATTATATCTCAGTTTGGAATTTGAGCATCGTGTTGATAGATGCTTAGGCATTTTGACAAGGTCAAGCCTTCAAGCACCTCCATGATCGTCCGTAGTCTTGATCCTGAAAAGGTTCCTCTTCGTCTGAAGGATGATGACGAAGATGTGCTAGAGGCAGAAGTGCCTTACTTAAGTACAATAGGCGCATTATTGTACTTAGCTCAATGCACAAGACCGGACATCTCATTTGCCATGAACTTGTTAGCTAGATATAGCTTTGCGCCAACTTGACACCATTGGATTAGTGTAAAAGATATCTTTCAGTACTTGAGATGTATGATTGATATGTGTTTGTTCTATCCCTACAGAGAGATGATGGATTCAGACTCATCACACACCAGGAACGCCGCCAACACTGGCCTGCGTCCACTATCCCCATCCCAAAACGACATGTGTTTTGAAAGGTTTTACTGATATTGGGTATCTCTTTGACCCATACATAGGTCATTCCCAAACTGGTTAAGTGTTCACCATAGGTACCACTACTAGGATTTTTGCCTTAGACATCGGCCAGAAACCGATGTTAAAAAAAAAACCATCCGATGTCTTAGTGGGTGATGTTAAAGATCAGTAAATCCCAGACATCGGTTTTTAGCCGATGTTAAAAATGACTATAGACATCAGTTTCTTATAAGCTCCCGATGTATAAAATGACTCTAGACATCGTTTGATTTATACAAAATTGATTTTGTTTCCTACTATGACATCGTTTTACATAAGAAATTGATTTATATATCAGTATTAGACATATGTTTTATAGATAGAACTGATGTCCTTTGTCATTTATAACATCAGTTTGTTATTTCAAATTGTTGTATGTTTTCGTTCTTTTTTGCTTCAATTTCTATTTTAGAAGTGATTACTAAATCAGTTTCTTTGCTAGAGAAGTTTCACAATGAGAATACCAGTGGTAAGCAAAAGAAAATTCTCATTAATACTATTGATAAAAAGAGTACAAAGAGTAGGGAGAAGGGGACGTATGGCCTAAACTTCTCCATATACAACAGCTAATAATGCCTCTGCTTTGCTCTGTTCTTTTGCAAGTTGATCCTACAAAGAAAATGCAACCCCGATGATACACCTTATCAGCAATATCAGCCTAAGAAATAACAAAGTGAAAAACTAATTGGATTATCATTTTCCTAGATAACTCCTTATGATTATTCTACAACAAGTCGTTATACTGCACTTGCTGTTTCTCTACCTCTTAACAACCCAACATCCATATAGAATAGCTTGAGAAGGAAACGTAAGCTATTCATATAACACAAGGCAGTACATATCATGGTGCTTTTTGTCACATTGCATCATATTGAGGAGGAACATATGCTTTACCTCTCAATTTGACTAACAAGGGAACTCAAGCAACTGCACGTATGAAGGGCCTTATTCTTCAGGTCGTCAAACTCTATCTTAACCTTAAAATCACCTAGATGACATTTTGTAGATCGAACCTCTTCTGTAAAGTGAAGACTCTGGGCCATTTTTAAAGCTTCTACCTGAAAAGGAAAGCTGAGAAGTATTATATATATATATATATATATATATATATATATATATATATATATATATATATATATATTCAAGAATAATGAACTGATAAACAACATGAATTCCTAATAACTCATTTGGGATAACCAATAATAACTCTCATGAGCTACTCACTCTTTTAACCCAAAGCTACTATCATGGGCAGACATCCTTCTCTCTAGGCAAAGATAATTTTCACAGCATTAGCCTAACAATATGTGTATGATATAGACTTCAAAGACCCTCTTAACATCTATAAAGCTTCAAGTTCCAAACCCAACATGTACACATCAACCAAATTTATTGTATAGACTTCTTTTATACTGTTGAAGTTTGAAAACCTGCAACTAAAAACAGCATCTCGGTATCAGTTGAAGAAACCACCAAAACGGTAGACAACAAGCATCTCTTTTTATTTGGGCAAAGTATGGGAATAAATGAGAGAAAGATCCCAAATTTAAGTTTATTATAGTTATGGACAACCAAACATCAACTACCAACAAAAAAATTATTACAAAATTGAACTGAAATCTGAGGAATCTACCAGAATATATTGCAGAAAATCTAATAAAATACTGAAGCAAAGATCATATTGTGCTATTCCCCTTAAGAGAATCACACATGTTGTGCTGCATAAATGAAAATTTCTAAGACCCCACATGAAGAAAATATGCCCATAATATATAGACAAGCCCCAAAAGCCACTCTCCGTGTCAACCCCAAAAAACCAAAGACCCCATTCATCAAACCTAAAGAGATATGCAACTATATCATACACTTGCAATTTGAATAAAAGAAACCCAGTTCCAAACTGGGAGCAATCAGCCAAAACTAAGCCTAGAAATCAAAACCCATATAGTATAACTGAGCAAGAGACCAATAAAGACACAAACTTGCCAAGCACAACTCACCAAAGTATGTGAAGCTTTAATCTAGTAGAAGTACTGCACAGCTTGGGACATTAAAGCTGTAAAAGAAAGAATCAAAATCCACTTATTCGAATTACCAAATACATAGACATGAACTGTCTAGTTTATCTAAGAGAAATCAAACAAAGTTGGATACAAGCATTAACATCGTGAATGCAAACAATTTATTGACATGGACAAACACTAAATAATAAGCCAAGTACTCTGCCTGACTAGCTTACTCAACAACAACTTCCATTTATAAATTCTCATTTGGAGATGCCAACAATTTCCAAAACCTTTTGCTGCACCTCACGTTTATAAATTCTCAGACTTCCGCCACCAATCTAATGGTACCATAGGAAACAGCATAGCATATCAATTTTATTATCTAGGTGTGTATACTACCAAATGCATTAAACTTGAAACTGCTGGAGAAGAAACTAACAAATGATAGTATATACCTCAACTCCATTGTAAACCAAATGCAGTCTTTGATTGCGCAGGCTCACTTCACTGCATATTGCACATTGCACACACAACCAACCAGTTCAATATCAAGATTACCAAAACCCAACCAACATTTACACTCAAACAACAAAGAAATCCAATTTAGGGTGGATATGTGAATATACTCTGCAAGGGCTTTAATTATGATGTTGAGCGAACTGATTGAGCTTCCTCCCAGTTCCGAACTAACCAATCAAACAACAAAGCTGAAAATTGATAAAGGCCCAGAGATTTAACTGGAAAGATTAGCTGAAATTTTTACCTCAATCAAAGTTAGGTTTCCGGAGAGGACCAGAGGACTAGACCAGAGAAAAGCACAGACAAGAGAGAGATGGAGGAGAGAGAAAGTGGATCTGGAGGACTCTCTCTCCCCCGTCACCGATCTCCGACCACCAGTGTGGACTCACCGCAGCCACCATCGTCTTTGCCTTCCTTCGACGAGTCAAGGCCAGGTTGCACGTCCTCTTGCGATGACTAGAAGCACGGCCACACATCTCCGTCCAGTCCACCTCCAAGAGGAGCTACAACGAAATCTCTGTGAATTCGTTCTAGGGTTTTGTGGTTTTGGCTCGATTAGGACGGGGAGAGAGAGATAGAGAGAGAGAGAAAGGGGTGAGGTGAAGGACGAGAGGGATAGGGTATCGGGGAAGAGTGAGAGTATGAGTGTGAATGTTGGAGATAAAGTGAGTGAGGTAAAGTAGGAAAATTTTGTTTGCCGCTTAGTCTTTCCGCGTTTTTGAAAATTTTGGAATCAAAATATAGACATCGGTCAACAGTAATAAACGATGTTAATTATATATATAGAAATCGGTTTTTCAGAAATCGATGTTAGAATATATTTTTCACATCACGTGTTTTCTGAACCGATTTAAATGACGTGATGTCTAAGGCCAAAATTCTAGTAGTGGGTAAAGATCGTACGTGATATCTTAGAGGTCTACAGAATAGACCATAGTCGCTATATCTTCGAACAATGCAGAGATCATTGCTCTTCACGAAGTGGCCGGTTCGTGAATGTATATGGATTTGATCCATAATTACGCATGTTCGAAAAATTGTGGTTTGAAGTCTACCACAGATGAGCCTACGAGCATTTAGGGTAATGCTACTTGTTTTGAACAAATGAAGCAATGCTACATCAAAAGCGACAACGCCAAGCATAATAAGCAACAATATACTCTCCTCAAGATCAAAGTGAACTAGGTTCAATCTGAGGACAGTGTGGCAGGCTTGCTCACTAAGTCATTGCCTAAATTCCACTTTCGAAGAACATGTTGGTAGCATCGTTTGCGGAAGTTATCCGAACTCCCATGACCGTAGTCATCAGGGGGAGATGTCTACATGTATGGTCTCGAAACGTGAATGGTGTGTTGTGCTATTTTTCCCCTTCGACCGAGGTTATTTTGTCCCACTGGGTTTTTGTTACTCGGCAAGGTTTTTAATGAGGCAATGAGAGGAGCACCACGTTTGGGCGACACAAGGGGGAGTGTTCAAGTAAATCCAGAATATGTGTCTGGCTCAAACTGTAGGTTACTTAACCTAGTTGTAATAGGGTTTAGAATTAGAGATATTCTCGGAGATATCCGATTAATTGTACGATTATCTTTCCTTGTACAACTCTGATTCTATGTCTTGTAATCCTCTATATAAAGAGGCCCCTATTATCAATGAAAGCACAACTATATTCTCTCCCAATTTCAGTTTTCCTTCAACAATATGGACATTAACCAAATATGGACATTAACCATTAACCAAAGGATGGTGTTGAAAACGGTGGGGAAGAATCAACACCACAATGCAACATAGTGCTGGGTAAGGCAGATAGTATTGACTCATGCCAAAGGGAAGCTTCTCCTATCAAAAATAGTCCTGAACCTTGGAGAAATTGCCTTCCTGGAGAAGCTGCAGAATCCTCTGCCTCAAAGAAGACGGGGGCAAGTTGTCCTGTGCAATCTAATTCCATGCAACCTTTTGTATGCCGCTGGCCCAGTTTAGAGAAGATAGCAACATTTGGTGTGAGTGAACTAAATTCTAAAGCTGCATTTGCTATTTTCTCACCTAATAGAGACTTAGGTAAAAGTGAAGGCAGGATTTTGTATCTATTGGTAGGAAGGTATTTTGACAATGGTAATCTTCAGATTCAATTAGAAAGTGACAATAACAGAGCTGATATAGAAGAGATTGACTGGGACCAAGTTGGGTTCTGATGTCCTCATCCAAACGGGTCTGCCAAAGGACACAATCATTAAGGTATGGACTCTACAATTGAATTTTTACTTTTACCGTCTGCTCATTTCATCTTTACTTTTTAAGCTTGCATCCTTAGGGCTCAGTTGATGTGGGTTCTTGTAAACTGGGGGAGAGATTGTAGCACCATTTGCTAGTGTCTATTTCTCAAAGGCATTCAGCTTTTGATTGTTAAGTTACTCGAGAGCTTTCAGGGTTTTTCTATCGAGTTTATCATACAGCTTTGGTAATTTTTCTATTGTTGAAATTTTATATGCTGTACGTAAGTATTTTGTTACAAACCTCAGCTTCGTTTAGCTCAAAAGTGTCTTTTTTTTTTTTTTTGAAAGATCAAAAGTGTCTTTATAACAAGGAGTTACTCCTTTTTGTCTTTTTTTTTCCTATCTAGTTGTAGTATTGGGTCTTGGTCTTGTTGGCTTAATTCTCAGTATATCTAGTTGTACACCAATTGAGGTCTCTAGGCGATTAGATTTACTGTTTTCCAGGTTAGGTTGGGAGGGCCGGATCCTCTACTTTTCTAGCGCCTCCGGCGTAGTACCAAAGGGGGATCCCGCTATTTTTATGATGCATTCAATGTCAAATGAGTGACCTAGTTCCTATGTACCATTGTGGGTACTAACACATCTTCTTGCCTGTCTTACATGACAGCGGAAGTGTATGTAATGGTCATTCTGGCTTTTGATCAATATATTGGCTACTACCTTCTTCTTCAAAAAAAAAAAAAAAACAAGGAGTGATTGAATCTGAGCATGAAAGTTTATTGCACTAGAAAATCTGGTTCCTTTCTTTTCTTTTGAAAACTATGTTCCAGCATGGCTCATTTGCAGATTTTAACATTTTCCACCTCGATTCTGTCCCGTTTCATGCTAATGTGTGTTTTTGTCTGGATTTGATGCTAATGTTTAATTCCTTTCTCTTTTATAATGCGTCTTATGTTCAATATGATTCTTACTTTCTTTGCGTTCAATCTTTTTGTATTTCATGCACTACGATATTCTCTACAATCAAAACCTGTTAAATGCATATGCTTATCACCTCGTGTGCAATCTTGCAGGGTTTCTAACCATATATACTTGATATTGTTTCTGAAACAGATTGTTAAAGAAAATGAAGAACCGGCGGAATTTTTTGCGTTATTGAGTCCATTGTAGCACCAATGCAAATGAGGGATAGATTCTTTATCCCTGGTGCTTAAATCAATTTTCTCTTTCTCCAGCTGGGTTAATTTGCAGTCCAACTTTTTCAGACATCAAGATGAACTCCCGTGGCAAAAACCACTGAGGTAATGACCTACGTAGCACCCTTTACTGTACTGCTTTTTTTTTTTGGTTGTGTGTGGGGTGCGGGTGTTTTTTTTTTGGGGGGGGGGGGGGGGGGGGGTTGCGGCGTTCTACTGCATTTCTTTCACACATGAAACATAGATGAGTCGCTAGTAAGGAAAGGGGGAAAGAGATTAGAATTACACTGTTGTCACACGATGTGTTAGGTCACTAGGAAATCAACCCTCTAGTACGTCTGACCTTATTATGCTGTTCTATTATATTAGATCTTTCTAAAAGGGCATTGTGCATGCCTAATTTTATTACATTTCCTGCATTGAAACATGATGTTTCGATGGGGATCATAGTATGTGCTATGCTAGCAATTTTCTGAGTTCAACTTTTGCTTTGTGTTAAAAATATTCTAATTTGAAGGGGTTGCAATGTATGTTTGTGGACAAAGAGAAAGGAGCTTAGAAAAGCTTTTTTGATTAATATGCAGCAATGACAAAGAAAAGAAATGTGCCATTTTGCATTAGTGTTTTCGTTTACAAGCATCTATTTTTTCTTTTTTGTTTTGTTTTGTTAAATTCTTTTGGACATGCTGTGTACAGGAGGAGGCTGCTTTCTAACTGCGTCGTGGCTAATGAACTGGTTGTACAGTGCTGTAACACCTTGGTAACTCAAAATAATTTTCTTGTATATTCAATCATATAAGGATCAAATCCTGAATGCCTTTTCAGGCCAAGCAATTTACATTGAACTTTCCATTCTACAATGTTTACTTCTCTCTTCTCCTTCCACGTTATCGCAATGCCATGTCCAAAATTGGGTGTAACCAGTTTCTCCTTTGATAATTTGATTCTATTGAGCACTCGTCTTGGTCAGGAGAATTACTTTGTTAGCATTTATTAGGCTTTAGGGTGTGTGACTAGACTTAATCATCACTATTGAAATTGGGTTTTTAAATCCAAGATCCTTGTTAGGTTAGTCCATGATCATTGTACCTCCCAGATGAGTATTGGTTTCTGAGATGAGTAATTCATTCAAGTAATTAAATCCTCAAAATGAGCTGAAGATAATGACTAGCTTGAGGAAGCAAACTTGAGATAAGCAATGTACCTCATATCATAGAACAATTATCCAACCAAGTGACCAACATATGCGCAATGAGATGAGCAAACTTGAGGAAGTTAAGGTGATGGTAACTTTATCTTTCAAATATACAAGTATTCATACGGCTTACCCGTGCCAGTCCTCCACTCTTTCTACTGCTTCAGCAATGGCATCCAACAGCTTACTCAACAAAAAGGAGCAGAAAGTTCTGTTTGCCGAAGCTGGCAAAGACTCCGTGGTTTCCTTTTCTAGTTTTCTCTGTCTTTGACTCTTGCCACTGTGGCTAAGGTCCTTGGTAAGGATGACATGGTTAGTAGCTTATGCAATATCTATCGAAGCGGCGAAAACCTTGGTGAAAAATACATATCCCAATGTTCCCAAGGACACCCTGCTGAAACGTAGGAATCAATTGATGGACTTTATTGCCTCCTTCGGTTGCTGACCTTCAAATTCAAGCCTGATGATCACCTCAAACTATCAAGCCGTCAACTGTTGAACCATCAAATGCAATTATGCAAAGGTGATCCACTTTCTTACAATCAGTGACTTTATTCCTATTTTTACTATGCAGGCTGTGAAGCTTCGCTTCCTTCTTCTATTTGCAATCAACTGGATTCTCTGAATAACATCTGTGGTCTCTAAGCCAAAAGTGCATTTGGTCAATTAGTCTACTGTTTGTAAACATGGTGGTTTGGGTTTGCAGAAGTCTACCGCCATGAATAAGGCTCTTTCTACAATTCTACAAAACTTGATGTGGAGGTGGTCCGTGACACGCCATTCTCTCCTCCTATAGAGGAGTTGCATAAAGATGAGCACACTGTAGTTGATCTAGTGCATATCTATACAGGTTCTACGCTCGGGGGGAAGTATGTCAACCATAGACTTGTCACTTTATTTAAAACCCATGGCATCATCCATCAGACCTCTTGTCCCCACTCTCCACAACAAAATGGTGTGGCAGAACGCAAGAACCATCACCTTTTGGAAGTGACTCGCTCTTTATTCATTGATCAGCATGTACCCCATTATCCCTGGGGCGAGGCTCTGTACTCTGCAGTGTATTTGATTAACAGAGTCCCTTCTCGGATAGTACAGTTCCAAACTCCACTTGAAGCCCTCACCTCACACCATGAAGTCCCATCCGTCCTCCGTATACCACCCCGCGTATATATGAAGAAACTACTTCTGATATATGCCCTTGACTTCTATCATTTTCAGCAGGCATATGCTTATGAAATTTTCTTTTTTATTATTATTTTTAGCATGAAATTGAAGAGAAGGTGATCCATCTTGGCAGGGAGGATGTAGCGTGCATTGCTGCATCTGCATCTTGGCCATCAGTGCAGACGAAACACAGAGAGAGAGAGAGAGATTGGATATGAATCTCTGTTTCGCCCTCAATTCTTAACAGAGATCGAATGACTATTTGACGGAAGTGCTTGAGTTGTGCACTTTTATACCCAAGTGATTCTCTTAAAAGTCTGGGCACTATCTAGTTTAAGAAAGTTTAGACCTTACAGCCGTACTCATTATAAAAATCCTTTGTTTGAATGTTTGTTAGACGTTAATAAATCCTATAACTTCAGAAATCCTAGAGAGAGAGAGGAAATGTTGGGAAGAACCTGTGCAAACTTTTTCAAGTCCTGCACTCCTGCTATCTCAATATAGTACGTAGAGTACACGAATTTTAGATTACATAATAGTAGATTACAATACCCTGATAAGTGTCATCGAGGCTCAATGGTATTGGAAAAAGAAAAGAAAAAACACACTAAAGATTAATAGTTAAAGTCAAACATTACATAGCCAAAAGCACCAAACAACACCTCCAAACAGCTTGAGAAACAGAGCACTGTGTCCAATGACGTCAAGTTTTGATTATCTTCATGGCTAGTTGACAAGATGTTAAGAAATGGATGATTAGCGACGTCCATGAATATAAGTGAATATGAACACAGTAGCATGTTGCTCAGTTTGCTACAAACATATACACTGCTAATAAACATGCAGTATCTAGGAGCACGTTGATGCAGTTAAACTGCAACAACTAATCACCTATACTCATGTGTCTTAATCAGATTCATCCTTCATCATCTCTGCCAGAAATAACTCAGTCAGGGAAGTTTTTTCTCCACACAAGATTTGAGCAGTGAGTGAATCTAATTTTCAAACGAAACAGAAAATTGGCATCCTAGTATTCTGCTTTTTTCTCTCTTTTTTTTTCCCCTAAGAATAGAACATAGAACAAAAGTATTCTGTTCATCAAAAAACATATAACTACAGTTTCTCAAAATAAGAATAAAGTGGAATACCAACAATAAAATTATTAAACACTTATGTAATAAAAATAAGGATTAATTTCAGTTTACTCCCCTGAGGTTTAGGGTCGACATCATGTTAGTCCATGTGGTTCCAATTTAATCAGTAACACCCTTATACTTTTCAATTTCATCAGCCGTGTCCAATTTCTTGAGCTCCATCCAAATTGGACGTTAAATCCAACGTTGGGGGCCCACTGTAAGGGCTAGAATGGTCATTTTAGGACACAAAAAAACATAACAAAAAATACCCACTTTAGGGGTTAATCCGACGTCGTTTGGCCTCTTGGTCTCTGCTCCTCCATCTCCATCCTCCTCTTCTCAGCCCCTACTCCACAAACAATAGAAATTACACAAACGTAGTCCGAAACGCAATCAGAAGTTGCAATACCATCACACCAGCAGCAATACCAACGAAAGGACCAACTTGAAGTTTTCACTGTTCCAAATCCAACACCAGCACGTTTAATTACTCAGCAATTAGATCAAAGAACATCACAATCTGAAAAATTCTAGAGTAACTCCACAGTAGCTATGACCTCTCATCCCCAACCTTTCCTTCCTCCCAACCTCTCCATCTTGATCACATCCACCTTGAAATTCCCACTGTTCACACAAAAAATGAACCCAGAAAAATGCAAGTGAACATTAAGCTAATAAGAGAAAACAGACCATGGAATTTATAAACCCAAAACCCGGCGGCACCAGTGAAAACATCTCGTCGTCCTCTTCCAGCGATCTGAGAGAAAAGGCCGAGATCTGAGTGACACTTTTCACCGGCAATTCCTTCCTCAGAGATTCGCAGGCCGTCGAATCGGTTCTTCCCCGAGAATGGATCGTCATCGATTTCGCAGAATTCGGCTTCCACATCACAAACCTAGGCTGCGTCTGAGTTGCAACTATTTCTGGAGTTATTGTCGAAGAGGATAAAGAGCGACACAGGCATGAGGAGATCGGCACGCTCATTGAGGTTGTGATGGATTTGGGGAGGCCTCCGATTGCGAGGTTTCCTACCGGCAATTGAGGTTGTAATTATTGTTTTTATTTCTTCGGTGGTGAAGGGTCTGCTAGTACTCGGTGTTCGAAGCTGGCTGGAGATGGTTTGGACTTTGGAGAGGTGGATCAAAAAAAAGAAAGACGAGGTGAAATAAAATAAAAAACGTGAAATTATTTTGGTAAGAGAGAAGTCAGTTTCATAATAATTAATAAGCTTTTAAATAAGAAAGTTATGGTAAATGAAAATAAAAAATAAAATGAAATGACCATTTTAACCCTTAAAGTGAGTCTCAAAGTCAGATTTAACGGCCGATTTAAACGGAGCTCAAGAAATTGGACATGGCTGATGAAATTGAAAAGTATAAGGGTGTTACTGATTAAATTGAAACCACAGGGACTAACATGATGTCGACGCTAAACCTCAGGAGAGTAAACTGAAATTAGTCCTAAAAATAAAAAAATTATTAAACACTACTAAATTCCTTATGTAGAAATGAAAAGGACACAAACCATTCCCGATCTGAGGGTCAATTCCTTTTTCTTCAGGTTACCTCAGTTAAATCCCAAATTTTCAACCAAGTCGAAGGTATCAAGATAATCAACTGCAGGCATCATCTTCAAGTCATCAAAAATGAAGAATCGCAAGTGAATCCCTCCACCATTCCTATTCCTAGGATGGTCAGCATATGGAACCTCTAAGCGCTTAGGCTTTCTGCAAGTCTTGCATAGCGTTGTGGGATCCGTTGTAACATAGTAAGAAATAAGCCCAATGTCAAAAGTACATGTTGGACATAGAAAATAATGGGATGTTCTTGAAATCATCTCCAACAGAAGAGGATGGGGATTCCCCGTTGTGGCATCCCTCACATGTTGGTTTCAGTTCAAAAAACTAGCTGTTATTAAATCCGGGTTGAACTATATCACCTCCAAGACTAGCTAAGCTTTTACAAATTTGAGGCATTGTACCTGCCTCTAACTTAGTGAGAGAACTAATTGGAAAACCCAAAGAGCCAAATAAAATATTGAAGAAGGGGGCGCTTGTTTCTGCAAAACGGTTCTTGAGTCATAGAGGAGTCGTTGTTTCAAATTGGTTCGATCGATATGATCAAGTTGAGGCTCTGATGATGGGGAGGAGGAAGACATGATGTAATAGACAAATGGCCTTGGAGATGCATAGAGAATACCAAACGCAAGGGGGCACAGAAATGGAACGAAACGTGGATTCTTTTATTGGGATAAGGAGACTAGGAGAGAGCTAAACAGTATGGTGTGGAGCAAATAAAAAAAACCTGGCAAAGAACACGTAGAAGAGGAATCCTAAAACAGTGGGGAAAATTATAATTACTACTTATTCCCACATTTGTTATGGACTCTACAATTGAATTTACTTTTGATTTTTGCTCAATTTCATCATTCTTTTCTTATGCTTGCACTTAGGGCTTAGGTGATGTTGGTTCTTGTAAACTATGAAGGGTTTATAAAGCCGGGGAGAGGTTGTAGGACCATGTACTAGTATCTATTTCTCCAAGGCATTCAGCTTTTGATTGTTAAGTTACTTGAGAACTGTCAGGGTTTCGCGTTTTTGCTATAGAGTTTTTCATATAGCTTTGGTAATTGTTTCATTGTTGAAGTTTTATATTACTATACATAATTATTCTGTTACAAAGAGTGATTAAAAATTTAAATATGAGAACGATAACATGAAAAGTTTATGGTACTGGAAAATCTGGTTCCTTTCTTTTTCTCTTGAAATCTGATATTCCAGCATGGCTCTCCTGCATATGATAGGGGGCCTCAAGTGATGCCTAACATAATCATTGATATAGATGCTACGATGCGGAAACTACCCTGTGGCCTTCTAGCGACTGATCTGCCAATTGGACCGGAGGAGATGGAATTTTTATTTTGTCAGGTCGATGGGAGACTAATGGCAGCGGGGTGTCTTGTCGTTGTCTTCTCAAAACTTTTCGAGGTGAGGGCGATGGAGGCGTGTGGTACTCGGACCAGATCGGGGTCTGTTCTTGGGCTCTGCTTCTTGGTAGGACGTTCGGCATTGACGTGGTCAGACGGGGGCTTGCTGGTTCTTGGGTTACCGGGTTGGTAGGCGCAAGTTCGATGGGGATGGTCGACACCTGACGTGACTGAGGCTCGAAGAAGGTTGCTGCAACTTGTTCTGCACTGAGTGGTGATTGGACCTGGCTTTGTCAATGTTGGTGGTGGTGGGCTGGTCGTGGAGGCACGACAGATGGTGTGGGGCTGGTGACGGCTGGCCTTGGTCTAGGGTTTGTCCTAGGTTCATGGGCTAGTGGCCTATGCAATTAGGCATGAGCTTGGGTCCATCTATTTGGGCTTCGACTCTGGTTTTTATATTCTAGTTTTACTTTATAAGGATTCCTCCTTTTATGTGGGTGGAATCCGTAAATGTCAAAAATATCTGAGATGTCTTGACCCCTTGATTTTCTAGGATGTTTTAGGATAGATTTTGATTGCACTTCATGATCATTAAAAATGTTGAATTATTTAGGTATTGACTCTTTTGTCAGCCCCACGGAGGTGAGTTGTTATGTGCAATTATGCTGATCAATGCAATGAATTAATATTTCTTTTTAAAAAAAAAATGATGACCGCCTAAGATTTGTGGCCTCAATGTCATGTAAGTAAATTTAATTTTTATTTCAATTCCACATAATATATTTTGGCACATCATAATCTTGCAACACCAACTTTATACTTTTATATTTCCTTTTAGATTTTAGAGGGTGGATCAATGATATTAATGAATTTAATTAGATGATGGACAAAAATATTGTGTTTATAGCAGCCATTGATTATGTAATTTAAAGAATATGTCTGCATATGTATTGTTCTTCATTTGATTAAGTTCTTAAATTCTTTCCTAAAATTTTTCTTTCTAAATATTATCAATAAATTGAATAACGTGACTAAAAGAAAATATTCCGTGTTAGTAGCAGTCATTAATTATTATCTACAATTTAAACAAAAGAAAGAAAGAAATATCATAAAGAGATTACAATTTCAATATATTTTCTTTCTATTTTTGTGGCATCCAATTTAATTTTTGAGTTTTCTAATTAATTTGTTAGTGTATGGATGATTACTTACCTTATATTAATTTTAGTTAAACAACTTTTTACACCACGACACTCCCATATGTAACAGCGGTAAGTCAAAATCAGATTTTTCTTGTATATTCATTCATTGATATAAGGATCAAGTACTGAATGCCTTGTTTACTTCCTCTCCCCTCACCCCTCTCTTTCCCGTTCCACGTTATTGCATTGAAATTGTCCAAAAATTGGTTGCAACCAGTTAATTTCTCCTAAGATAAAATTGATTCTATTCACACACGTACTGTCTCGTCTTGATCTGGAGAATGATTAGTTTGTAATTTATTAGCCTTGAGGGTGTGTGACTAGACGGAGTCATCAGAATTAATATACTCTACTTTTCATCCGAGTTCCATATTAGGACAGTCGAAGATCTATGTTAGGTGGTCTAACGTGATTATTATTTCTTATCGAGATGATACCATGAAAGAAGAAAACATTGGTCGAAAATGATCTTCACTGATGCATACAGAAGATACTCATACAACAGATCTTGACAAACAAGATTTCTAATACAATCTAGGAATTAATACAAGGTAAGTAATCCTATGTAGTCTTCTAATTCAATTACAATTTTATAATACATGATACTTTCCTACAGTTTTTAATGAAATTAAATCGTGAGATTGAGATGATAATGGCCATCATACCTAATCTCATAGTGCAATTATCTAACCACGAGTAAAGGGGATAAACACTATGAATTCAAAGTGAACAGTGAGTTGAGATAATATAATCTTCAAAATATTGTTAGATCAATAATACGTAACAAACTGTATAGTTGTTGCTTCAAGTATTCACGAGGCTTAGTTGTGCTAGTCATCCCTTCTTTCCACTGCTTCAACAATGGCACCCCAAAAGCCTCTTTCCACTGCTTCAACAATGGCAACCCAAAAGCTTACTTTGAAGCTCCTAATAGACAAAAAGGAGCAGAAAGTTCTTTTTGCTGAAGCTGGCAAAGACTTTGTGGATTTCCTTTTCTCTCTTCTGTCTTTGCCTCTTGCCACTGTGGCTAAGCTCCTTATTAAGGACGGGAAGATGGCTAATGTTCTTTCCCAGGATGGCGTTAGGCTTGTTTCTCACGATGTGATGGTTGGAAGCTTATTCCATGTCTATCAAAGCGTCGAAAACCTTGGTGACAAATACATGGAACCCACTGTTAACAAGGAAACCCTGCTGAGATCGAATGAATCGGTTGTTGGACTTGGTAGCCTCCTTGAGTTGTTGACCATCAACCCTGATGATCAACACAAAGCATCAACTGCTAAGAAGTTGTATGGGTGTATGAATTTGAATCACCGTGGGTCATACATAACCGACGATCCTAAAACGATTTGTCCATTGTGCAACACATATATGACAGTCAATGTCGCCTATGTTCCTCCACCAGTGGCGGGGCGCTGTGTTGGTCCACCGTTGGCAGAAGCTGCTTCTAGCAAGATAGGGTATGTTAAAGATACCCTTACATACTTGGTGATGGATGATCTAGATGTCAAGCCTTTGGCTTCTATCATTTCTAGTAGACATCATCTTATGAAGTTATTTGATCACGAACTTGAAGAGAAGATGGTTCATCTTGGCATGGATGAGGTAGTGTCCATAAATTAATTCATATCAAATCCCTATATTATGTTTAACAGTTTTTGATTATTGGGGTTTAGGTTTTAGTTTTGGATATTGTAGGGAAATGTAAAAGCATCAAGTAATACTTTAATACATAAAAGACTATTGTTATTTTCTTTATAATTAGTAATTAATCTACATTTGTCTTTTCATTCCTAGGGGTTGAAGATGCTGAAGGCATTGTTGCAGTCAAAATCAGTTCTCACAGATGTCTTTCTCGGAAGCGAAGCAACATAGAAATCTAAGAAGCTTTTGGAGCTTCAATTCATGAGATTTTTGTTATTGAATTAAAATTTCTCTTCTTTCACGCACATTGTTATTTTAGAGGTTTCTTCGATTTAGGAGGATAACTTTTTCTATTGTTACATGTAGTTGGTAATCTGTTATTGCCTTATTGGTCTGATGCACGGACCAATTATATTATTATGAGTAGTAAGTATTTCCAGTTAGATTACGATCGGTAGCTTTGACATATGAATTCTTTTTTGTGTAATATGAAACTTTTCATATTGAATAATGACGAGTTTAAAGAAGATCAGAGACTTTACGTAAGTGATTTCCTTCACAAAAACATATCTTCATAGATGGCCGCTTCAGAAAGAAGATTGATGTTGGTTAGTTATTTTTCACTAGAAGGCCAAATTGCGTTAGTTTAGTAGTGAACTAGTGACTAGTGAGAGAACTCGTTTTACTCCCCAGAAGAATATGAGTTGCCTTGAAGTTATATGAGAAAACAACTCTATATACATTCCTCTGAGGAACTAAGACCTCAAAATGAGTTATTTTCTCAAAGTCACTGTTGAAAACTGGTCTGCCTTTGTTCTACTGCATCGCCATCATCTAGAGGTACTTGATGATGTGAAGTGAAAGAAGGCCAATTGGAAACACGGACTATCGATAATAGCAACCAGATAATCTTATACGATCATAACAATATTAGTTAGGTCCCTGCGGCCATGGATGATTTATAATGTTCCTGCCGTCCAAATACTATTATCCAAAAGAATCTTATTCAATCCCTAACAATGTTAAAGAAGAGGAATTCCAACAATAATCTCTTATCATGCATAAAGAATCCCTATGATGCTTTCTTGCCAAGAAAGACCGGCGCCTTCATCATTTTCATCCCCTAAGAATCAAAACAAATTTGATATGATCATATATGTACGACTTCGAAGAAAATGGTTAGAGTGTTTTTTTTTTAATCCCCAAGTTCCAACCTTTCTGAGGAAACCTATATATAAAAAAGAAGAAAATACAAGAAAAAAGAGCGGGACATTAACCAAAACCTCTCTAAAAAAAAGGAACAAAGTACAAATGAAGAAGAAACAAAACAAAGGATGTACCATAGGCCTATGAGAATATGTGGGTGGCCAAAGTAACTTCAAACTAATTGATATATACCATAGTTATAGTTTTACAACAAAACAAATTGATATGATCATATGTACGACTTCGAAGAAATTAGTTATAGTTTTACAACATTATAGGGCAAAAGAATTCGATTAGGAAAATTGAGTTAAGATTAGAGTACATTGGGTTCCTCTTCCCTCCACTGCAACAAAAAATAAACAAAAATAAGTTTGGATCACAAGCACCTCATCCATCCCTACATGAACTTCAAGGTCCGCCGGGTCGTTGCAGTTCTCAAGCAGAAGGAATAGATATGAAATGAAAGACGTCAAGGGCTTCACTTCTAGAGTTCTAGGTCATCCATTTTTTCTTTACGTGACTTGATCTTTCACATACCCTTCCTTGCTTGAACCAATTCCTTCTACCTTATTAGTGGCCGGCGGAGCAACACAGTCAACGCCGACGTCCATATCAGTCATGCACGCCGGACAGATGGCACGACGTCCATATCAGTCACGTGTGGCGGTTGTCACAGACATAGTGCTTTTGAGGTTGAATAATGCTAAGTGAACCGTACCCAATCCACCTGCATATAGACCTGTAAATGGACCGGATTTTGATCCGGACCCGCTCCATATCCGTGACTATTGGACGGGTTTGGATCGAAAGTTTTGATCCGTTGATCCGTTAATGATCCGAATCCGTTAACCCGTTTATTTAACGGATCAAATACGGATCTAGGTCGATCCGATCCGTTAATGATCCGGTCCGTTTTTGTAATAATAAAATATTATTTTTTATTAATATATTATTATTTTTAAAAAATATAAAATATAAAATATGAAGAATTTCTAATACAATTTTTTTGCAGAAATCTAAGGGACAGTCTATCACCCAAGATTCCAAGAAGCATTAAGAATTTTGATAATGTAATTCTACTTTTGGTGATACTTTTCATGTTGTTTTAATATTTTATTAATATCTTATGAGGTATCATGATATAAATTTAATATTACTATTTAAAATTTTATAATATTTGAAATTGTAACGGGTCGGATTGGCGGATCGGGTATCCGTTAACCCGGCGGATACGGATTTGGATCGAGCTATCAACGATCCGCCGGGTTAACGGAGCGGGTTTGGATCGAATTTTTTTTTAAGTAAACGGATTTGGATTTAGGTCGATCCGATCCAAATCCGGTCCATTTACAGGTCTACCTGCATATCCCACCTGAATTATGTAATGACTGATTTGGCAAAACTACATCATTTAATGACATTCTATGATAGGTTGGACTTTTTGCCACATAAAGTGGGATGCAGGTGGTACTCAAAAAAGTGGTTCATCTAGCATTACTGTTTGAGGTTTTGGTGCTAGTTTGACGTCGTCGGTTCACAAATGGAGGATGTTGTTAGCTCCAGCGACGGGTTTGTTGGATTTCAGAAGGCTGTCCTTGTTAAAATCCGGTTTCATATAATCATCGCTGCCGTACGTGGCCGTTCTTGGAAAGAAGCCTGGCCACGGTGGCAAGAGGCAGAGAGACGAGAGTGAAGAGGGAATCCACAAAGTCCTTATCAGACTCTGCACACACAACTTCATGGCTCTTTTTATTAATTAGGAGCCATAAAGTTACCTTGCTGGGGAGGTACGTAGTTGCCATTGAAGCTAAGCTAGCTAGCGCAGTAAAAATGGGGAATCGATGCACTTGGTTTTGAAGAATTCGAAAAGTTTTGTAGATAAATATATATGTATTCCCATTTTTGAATAAGCGTTTGAAGATCACATCTGTTATGTTATCATTATCTTGGCTTCCTCAAATTACTCACAATTAATTAACTTATAAGTTGTTGTTTGTTTGGTTTGTTGCTTATGTTCCACAACATTGTAGTTAACTTCACTAGTTAGTTGAGTAAATTAAGATTAGCCTAAGTGATGAGGGAAGGTGGAAGTTAAATTTGATAAGAATTCAGCTAGGGTTCGATCTCCTCCAAAAAAAAAAAAAACAAAAACAAAAAATACTTTTGGCCTCAGCTATTGTACACTCGTTTTCCCAAATTCCTAGTGTATAAATTAGTACTGTTCTCATGGTCATATGTAACAAATAAATTGATAGTCATTCATCATTTTTTTTTGTATACAGTCAGCAGATAATCTCTATCAATTACCTCTTTTTTTAGGATATAACATTAAAGTTCTCTGTGCATGCCTGTTTAGCGAGCGGATTGATATGTTTTGTTTATAACTCTAATTTTATGTAGGCATATCACTTGCAGCTCAAAGCAGTATTCATCATGTCCACATTCATAGATGCACAAAGAGAAACCGACATCTTCTTGAAGCTCACAATTGACCGAGAGAACAGGAAGGTATTGTTTGCAGAAGCAAACAAGGACTTTGTTGACAATCTGGTGGGATTCATGACTTTTCCTACCTCTGCCATGATTAAGCTTAGCCCTGAGCCTTTTGGCAAGCTAAAAAATGTTAAAAATAGCATTGAGAACATGACCGAGTATTACAATCCGATGAAGGCTTCTCTCCTGAATACAATGCCACCGGCTCACCGCAATCGGCACGAGCATGCCCTGTGTCCCCTTGATCCCTCATCACTTGAGAATATGCCCTTTTATGTATGTGAAGAGTGTATTACTACCCGAGGTAAGCCCTATTATGTGGCCAACGATCCCACAGTCTTGTGCCCTACTTGTAACCATGCCATGACTCAAGGTGCAAGTTATTGCGGTACACCTTCTGAAACAGCCAATGAAGGGGGAGGTTTTGTTCTACAGCGAGCGAAATACATTATTACTGATGATTTGAATGTTCACCCTCTTCTCACGGCTTCTCTCATCACAAGGATAATTCTTGGAGCTAATTCTCAGCATGTTGAAGAGGTTACCGTGAACGTTTCCCATAAGAAGCTGGTGGTAAGATATATAACACTATTCTGATATGATTTAAGATTATTTCAACTGAGAATTACTTTTGATTCATTGATGGTATTTCTAAATCAACTATTAGATGCTGGAGTTGTTAAAAAAAGGCTATGCAAAACTCCGACACGGTGTTGTCAGATGTATTTTTCTCGGATAGATGGATTGCTTGAGATAGTGACTATTACGAATCAGTGGTGACCAGGTATATATATATATATACTTGTTATTGTCAATTAATATAGGGTTTATATGTGCAGGAGAATCAGGCATTGTTTTGATATTCATAGCTATGATTATTTGATCAAACCCTCTTCTGTTGTGTAGGATGGTGATAATTAATGGGACTAAGCAGAGTGATGGTCATAATTGAAGCCTTTGATGACCTTTCCATCGTGACGGTCAATTTCTTTAGTGGTGATTTGTATAGTTACTTGGTATCTTGCTTTATTATATATATATGCTTTATTTTGTTTGTAATGATGACTATTGAAGTTTTCTTTTGCCATGCATGCTTAACAAAGAAACATTGCAAACGTAGACCCAAGATTGGGCTACTCATTATGATATATAGTTGAAAAACAAATAATAAAATGCTAAAATGGTCATCTTGTTGATGATATCCTGAATAACAATTTTAGTAAGAGAAGAGTAATCAATCTAAGCAAAGATCTCGTGCAAATCTAAGCACCACAACGTGAATCCGACCTGAGGCCTAACTTTAGGTTGCTTTCTTCCCAAGGAAAAGATCGGTAAGAACTGAGTTTGACTCCATTGATACCTTCAAGCATTTCTCCACCTTAAAACCAGAACAATTATGAAGAATTTAACATCCAGTATGATTAGGCAAAGGCATACAGGAGTTATTATTATGGGGTAAGGTTATTTACATGTAAACTGTTCATACTCCTTTATTGGTCTCGGACCAACCTCATATATTCTCTTAAGGTGCACTAAGATGTTTATGTATTTAGCTGAGACTCCCAAGACTTTTTTTACCCCTGCCTCTAATACTGAAATGCCATTGAATCTTAGTAGGCATCACTTATACAGTTATATTGTACCATTGATCAGTATTTTAACCATTTGATCATCAGTTTGATTAGTCGAAAGAATCCCACTACATTACTTTATGATCAAACTTTTAAGGTTTGAGATCTAAGTGCGAGCCTGGAGCTTTAATTTGAGTGAGGACTTTATCAAAGACCTAGTAAGACCAAGACTTGAAAAGGTGGAAAAGAGTATAGCTGTAAAGTATAGATAAAATCCTTTTGGCAAAATAAAAGATATACATACCTAGTCATCTCTTGAAGAAAAAGAAAAGAACCACAAGAGCTGGTCCAAATCTTTTAACATTTGATCAGTCGAAAGAATCCCACTACATTACTTCATGATCAAACTTTTAAGGTTTGAGATCTGAGTGCGAGCCGGGAGCTTTAATTTGAGTGAGGACTTTATCAAAGACCTAGTAAGACCAAGACTTGAAAAGGTGGAAAAGAGTATAGCTGTAAAGAATAGATAAAATCATTTCGGCAAGAGTAGAGATACACATACCTAGTCATCTCTTTTGAAGAAAAAAAGAAGAGCCACAATAGCTGGTCCAAATCTTTTGAATATCAAAGTCAGGTCTATAAATAGGTCTTTTACTTCAATTATAAGTAAGCGATTTGCTGAAGATCAAAGCCATGTCTATAAATAGGTCTTTTAATTCTTTTAGGATTTTAAGTTCTCATAATTTTTCAGTACATCTTCTTCAACTTTCAAAGTTAATATAATGGCAGCAACGCCCAACTCCAGTACCGTTAGTCTGAAGCTCCTCATGGATGTAAAGCGTCAAAAGGTTCTCTTTGCTGAAGCCGGTAAGGATTTTGTGGATTTTCTTTTCGCTCTTCTCTCTTTGCCTATTGGTACTGTCATTAGGCTTCTCTCCAAGGGTGGGATGGTTGGTAGCTTTGGTAAACTGTATGAGAGTATTGAAAATCTTGATAATACATATATCCAACCCACACTAAACAAGGATATCCTGCTCAAACCCAAGGCACCAGTTGATGGACCTAATATCCTCAAGTTGGCCAACAATGTTGAATCAAGTGCTCGAAAGGAGCTCTATTTGTGTAGTCATTCAAATAATTACTCTAAATCCCACCCGTACGTGACTGAAAACCCCAATGAAAAATGTCCATCGTGTTCATACCCCATGAACCTCCGAACTACTTATGTCGGTCAGCCGACTACCACGGAAGCAACTTCTGGTGCCGGCGCTGCTGGATATGTCAAAGGCGTTGTGACATACATGATAATGGATGATCTGGAGGTGAAGCCCATGTCCACCATTTCAAGCATCACTATGCTTAACAGGTTCAATATCAAGGATGTTGGGGCCCTTGAAGAGAAGGTTGTTGAACTTGGCATGGATAAGGTAAAAATTATGTGTGAAGACATAGTTGTGGTATACCCGTGTGTTTGTGTCTATAATATGTGTGTGTGTGTAGATTGATACTAGTGATTGACAAAAAAAAAAAATATATATCTATAGATTTATACTAGTGACTGATCAGTAATTTGCTTTGCTTTGGTAGGGTGTGAAGCTGTTGAAGGAGTCTCTGCGGTCCAAATCTGTCCTAACAAAGGTCTTCCTTGAGAAGAAAGCTGGGATTGACATATCATTCTCGGAGGATCAACTACGTAGAGGTGGGATTTAATGATCATGCTTTTGGATTTCATAACTTTTTTATGGGAGTCGAATGTTTAGACTCTGAATCGTTTTTAAGCAGTGTGCTAGTTGAATGTTCTAATATAACTATGTGGCTATCTTTAATATGTTAAACAACGGTAAACGTGGTCCGCAACCCACCATTATACTGGTATTGTACCAACTTAATCACCTGTTAGGTGTTGAGTTTTAATTACAAAAGATCTCGATATAATTGGGTGTGACCCACCCACTTATAAGTCATGTTTTATTTGTCACTTTTTTAATGTGAGATATTTGCTCTCTAACATGTCTCCTCACGTGTAATGTAACTCTAGGTCTACATGTGAAATCAATTAACAATCTAATTCCCACATTGGAAATTGGGATACAAATGGGCGTGTTGGAGAGGAAATATCTCATATTGAAAAAGTGACAAAATAAAATATAACTTATAAGTGGGTGGCTCTTACCCAATTGTACATAGGCCTTTTGTGATTAAAATCTAATACCAAACGGGTGGTTAAGTTGGGACAGTATC
The DNA here is from genome assembly GCF_958449725.1 of Rosa rugosa. Classification (NCBI taxonomy): domain Eukaryota; kingdom Viridiplantae; phylum Streptophyta; class Magnoliopsida; order Rosales; family Rosaceae; genus Rosa; species Rosa rugosa. Next base: position 44,666,293 of record NC_084825.1, read on the forward strand.
GGTACAATGGTAGGCCACGGGCTACAATGGTCGCTGTTTAACATGGTACCTGGATTGTCCTTCAAATTTGAACCCTTAACTGCTTCAACTGCAGTAATGCCAGGGAGTTCTTCCTTGGAATTCGTAAATGATTCAACCTGGTAGTGGGTGGAAACCTGCTGCATCTTCTAAATTTGCTTCCACATTAAACTCTACATCTTTCTCACATGCGTTTCAATTAGGTGCATCCTCAGCCTCTGCTGCAACCAACACTACATCTATTTCATTTGGAGCATCCTCGCCTTCTGCTGCTACTTCTAATAGTGCAGCCACAATATTTGGAAGGGAAAAATTCACCAACGGTGTCTGGACACTTAGGAGACTTTCAATATGATACCTGAACTTACAACGTTATCAATGTGATACCCGGACTTTATATTTCATATCAACGCGATACTTCTGTCAGTCCACTGTTAGTAGTTCGTTAAAAATTTGCACGTGTTGTGCACGTGACTGAATTTTAAAGGGTAAAATTGTCCTTTTATAATAAATTTTATTAAAAAATTAAAATTAAAATTAAAAAAAGAAAAGAAAAAAAAAAGGGTTAAAGCAATCTTCTTCCGAAGTTCTGAAACCCGATTCAAACGAAAAGGAACCAGAAATTTCTGAAGAAGTTCATAAATTCTTCAAGCCACACCAAGACAAAAAGAATAATCGATCCTTATCATCCCAGACCAAGCAATTCATGAAGACCTCCAGGTTGTTTCTCCTTGCTCCCTGTTCTTCACGGCACCCAATTCCCATCAAATCGATCTCAATGTCAAGTGATCTGCAGCAGAGCTTAGAGTCTCCGAGAGTAGTTTCTAAGGGAATGGGGTGGAGCTTCTTACTTGTGTAATGGCCTCTGGCGAATTTGTTGGAGTTTAAGATCACAGAAATTGTTGCTCCGATTGATGCCCGTTATTGCGTTCAACTTTAAGCTATTGTCTCAAACCCGTTAGATCTGGTTCTTAAAAGAATAAAGAGATTGTTTTTCAGTGAGTTGGACTTCTATAACCTCTTGGGGTGAGCGCATGAGACTATAGGCCAGCTAGTTGCTCTTCTACCTTCTTCGTAGTTCTTCTTCCTCCCACTCTGGAATTTCTCTTTGTTAATTGTCCAATTGTTCCTCTATCAGGAATTGATAACGGACCACTCCCACCTCCAATTTTCATTCAATTTTCGTGAAAGGGAAATTAAGTATTTGGGTATTACTGAATTTGATTAGGATCCTGGAATTTTGCAGAATTTGAGAATTTTGTGTAGTTGATGAAGAACCCCAAGTTGTTCTCTGCCCAGTTTCATATGCGTCAAAAATCTTCTCTGCCAAAATTGATTAATTTTTTTTTTTTGGGTATTTCTTTGGTGGTGCCTACCTTCACGACCAATCTTGTTAATTGAGTCAGCCTTATAGTATATGTGGTTGTTCTTCATGTTTAGGCCTTCTGGGTTTTGTACTTTATCCCACCCTAATGAGTCCCATCACCGAACATGGATCAGATTGGTGTTGTGCAAGGAAAGATGAGGATGGATGAAGTACTACGAGTAAAGTTACTCAAAAATATCCTAATACCAAACAATCCCATAACGTTAATGGGAATTGAAGAAGCAACTAAAAAGGAGGGATCTGGGCTTGGGTGGTAGAGGAAGAAGAAGGTAAGAGGAGGCGGCAGCAGCCGAAAAAGAAGAAAAAGAAAGAAAGAAAGAAAAGAAAAGAAAAAAATTACTTTTGAGGGTAAATTAGTCTTTTTGCCCTCACTTAGTGCTTCATGTGCGTTACACGTGATCAAGTTAACGGCTCCGTGACATAAATTGACCGGAGGTATGATGTTTATAAGAAAAAATAAGTTCAGGTATCACATTGATAACTTTGTAAGTTCAGGTATCATTCTGAAAGTCCCCTAAGTGTCCAGACACTGTTGGTGAATTTTTCCCTATTTGGAATATCGCCCTTTGCCTCTGCTCCTGCACCAGTTCAGGCTTCCAATAGCTTCTCATTGGGCGACCCTGATAAGTCTAATATAAGGATTGTGAGGGTTAATCGCAGGAGGGTTAATCGCAGGATGTAATTGGATTGGTTTACTAATAAGGGCATAATGCCCTTGTCATGTTACGGAGATCAGATACTTTTTTTTTTTGCCCTTTTTCTTTTCATTATCTTAGGTTAAAATGATGTATGTCCCAGCCTTATTGTGCTTTTCTCTACCATTTTCTGTATACTCTTGTTGTTTGTAACATAAATGGAACAGGTCGGAATGTGTCACAGCTCCGCTGCTTTTGCCAGTGATTTTTCTGTTAAAAAAAAATAATAAAGTAATTTGGGGTTCACATCTAAAACTAATTGGCATTGATGGAGTGGCCTGAACCCTCATAAACTCGTAGACAATGTCCAATTTTTCCGATGGGGATCTATATATTGTCAACACGCACCTGTACGTGTGGTAAATTTTTAAGTCATACACGTGGACAACTTATATTAGGTGACGTGGAGCCCGTGTGGCCGCGAGGCATGCACGTATGTGATAACTCACTCTGATATCATGTTAAACAGCAACAAACGTGGCTCGTGGCCCACCATTGTACTGATATTGTCCCAACTTAACCACTCGTTAGGTGTTGAATTTTGATCACAAAAAGCCTCGGTACAATTAAGTTTGATCCACCCACTTATAAATTATATTTTATTATTTATCACTTTTCTAATGTAAGATATTTGCTCTCCAACATAATAAATGTTTTTGTTTAAGTATATTGGTATTGAGAGAGATTGATGAGAGAAGTGTATTTCATTATAGAGAATAGGAGCCCTATATATAGGGATTACAAGTGCATAATCTAAGAGTACAAGGATTCCTTATCTAACTTGGAGTAGGAAACCTCTCCTATTACAACTATAGAACTTATCCTAGTTTGACTAGGCACACTAAGTGTCAATATCCTTCAACACTCCCCCTTGTGCCGCTCAAACTTGGTGGTGACGCTTCATCCGTTGCCTCGTTAAAAACCTTGCTCAAGTGAAAAACCCTGTGGGATAAAAATGAACTCGAGGAGGAGAAAAGAGTGCAACACGTCCTTGATCCTTCGAGACTGAGTAACTCCCCCTGATGTCGAAATCTCCCCCTGATTGCTACAATCATGGGAGTTCGGATAACCTTCTTAATCCGATACTCTTCACATGTTTCTCGAAGGTGGATTTAGGTAACGACTTAGTGAATAAGTCCGCTACATTATCCTCTGATCGGATTTGATTCACTTCAATCTTTAGAAGTGATTGTTGTTGCTGATTATAAAAGAACTTAGGCGATATATGCTTGGTGTTGTCGCCCTTGATGAAACCTAACTTCATTTGTTCAATACAAGCTGCATTATCCTCATAAATGCATGTAGGTTCATCTGTGGTAGACTTCAAACCACAACTTCCTTGAATGTGTCTAATTATAGACCTTAGCCATATACATTCACGTACGGCTTCATGCAGAGCAATAATCTCTGCATGATTCGAGGAAGTAGCAACAAGGGTCTGTTTTGTAGACCTCCAAGATATCGCGATGCTTCCCATGGTAAAGACATAACCCATTTGGGAGCGACCTTTGTGAGGGTCAGAGAGGTACCCTGCATCAGCAAAACCCATCAAGACATCATTGTTGTTTTGATGGAGGGGGGATAGGGTGAGGCCGGCCACCCTTGATGGTGGTGGCGGCGTTGGCAGCAACATGGCCGGCCACTATGTTGTGGTGGACGGCGGCTTCATGCCTAATGGGGTCCGATCCCATTCTTCCGTCATTCATTTTCTCTCTGTAGGGATAAAATAGGCCCATATCAATCGTACCTCCTGGGTATCGAAAGATTGTCTTTTCACCAATCCAATGGCGGCGTGTTGGCGCAGAGCTATGTCGAGCTAACAAGTTCACTGCGAATGAGATATCCGGTCTTCTGCATTGAGCTAAGTACAATAATGCGCCTATTGCACTTAAATAGGGCACTTCGGCCTCTAATGCTTCTTCGTCCTCATCCTTTGGACGAAACGGATCTTTTCCGGGCTCAAGACTACGACCGATCATGGGAGTACTCACAGGCTTTGCTTTATCTTCATTAAAGCGCCTTAGAATTTTCTGAGTATATGCAGACTGATGGATCAAAATCCCATCACTACGGTGCTCGAGTTCTAAACCGAGACAAAACCGTGTCTTCCCAAGATCTTTCATCTCAAATTTGGATTTCAAGTATTTAGCAGTTTCCTTCAACTCATCTAGAGTTCCAATTAGGTTCATGTCATCGACATAAACTGCTATGATTGCAAATCCGAAACTTGTTCTTTTAATGAACACGCATGGGCATATTTCATTGTTAATATATCCCTTCCCAATCAAGTAGTCACTTAGACGGTTATACCACATCCGTCCAGATTGTTTTAATCCATATAGTGAGCGTTTTAATCTTATTGAAAACGCGCTCCGTGGTTTAGAGCCACTTGATTTGGGTAATTGAAGTCCGTCTGGAACCTTCATATATATCTCTGAATCTAGATCCCCATAGAGATATGCTGTAACCACATCCATAAGCTGCATGTCAAGTTTTTCGGAAACTACCAAACTGACAAGGTAGCGGAACGTTATAACGTCCATTACGGGAGAATATGTCTCCTCGTAGTCGATTCCAGGGCGTTGTGAGAAACCTTGCGCCACAAGGCGGGCTTTATATCTTACCACCTCATTTTTCTCATTACGCTTTCTAACAAAGACCCATTTATGGCCAACAGGCTTTACACTTGGGGGTGTCTGCGTTACAGGCCCAAATACCTGTCTCTTTGTTAGTGAATCCAATTCAACCTGGATCGCATCTTTCCATTTAGGCCAATCTGCTCTTCGTTGACATTCTTCAACAGAGCGAGGTTCGATATCATCATATTCTATAATCCCTTTCGCAATATGATATGCAAATGCATCATCAATCGCCATAGAATTTCTATCCATCATCTCATGTACACTAGTGTAATTTATGGAGATCTCTCTATTCTCTGGAGTTGGTTCTGACATTGGAGCGTCCCCCAATGATGTCTCTTGGACATAACCATAGTCCGGAATATTCTCATGAGATGGATTATTCACATCGATGATTAATGGATTATTGTGTGCCAAACTCGCTTTCTTTCTTGGGCGAGAATCCATCGAACCTATGGGCCTCCCGCGCTTCCTGGCAGGAGCCGTGGGCCTAGCCATAACGTCACCATCACTGTGAGATGGGACGTTGGCGCCATGCTCATGCATTCTTGAGTTGGCGTCATGTCCTCTACTTTTAGGGACATCAATCCTTGCAGGCACGTTTGCAGCAGGTATGTGTGATCTCGTCACTTTAGCGATATCAGAAAACGCATCAGGCATCGATTCTGCTACGTTCTGAAGATCGAGAATTCTCCGCACTTCAATTTCGGACTGTGCGGTTCGGGGATCAAGATGAGACAGAGTGGGGACAGACCACGACAATTCCTGTCGTTCCTGTTGAACATTGATGTTCTTATCTCCCCCTAACGACGGGAAGACTGTCTCATCGAAGTGACAATCCGCAAATCTAGCGGTAAAGAGATCGCCTGTCAAGGGTTCTATGTAGCGGATAATCGTTGGAGAATCATATCCAACATAAATGCCTAATCGTCGTTGAGGACCCATTTTGGTGCGCTGTGGAGGCGCAATTGGTACATAAACTGCGCACCCAAATATGCGTAAGTGTGAGACATTGGGCTCATACCCAGTCACCATCTGGGACGCAGAAAAGGGTTGAGTGGCAGTAGGCCTCAGACGAATAAGCACAGCTGCATGCAATATTGCATAGCCCCAAGCAGAAATAGGGAGATTGGTGCGCATCACCAATGCTCGAGCAACCATTTGTAGTCGTTTAATGGTGGCTTCTGCGAGACCATTTTGGGTATGAACATGAGGAACAGGATGTTCAACATCAATCCCAATGGACATGCAATAATCATCAAAAGTCTTTGATGTAAACTCTCCAGCATTGTCTAATCTTATAGACCTAATAGGATGATCAGGGTGGTGAGCCCTTAACTTAATTATTTGTGCTAGGAGTTTAGCAAATGCAGCGTTCCTTGTGGACAATAACATGACATGTGACCAGCGTGTCGATGCATCAACCAATACCATAAAATATCGAAATGGTCCGCATGATGGTTGAATAGGTCCACAAATATCACCTTGGATTCTTTGCAAGAATGGTATATTTTCTTTGGTGTCCTTTGCATAGGATGGTCTCGATCCTAACTTTGCTAAAGAGCAGGCTTTGCAGAACGAATGATGGGCTTTATAAACAACCAATGAGGATTTTGGTTGAGCCACAAAGGCACAAGTGACTTTAGAAGTAAAAGTTGGAGACAAAGGAGCCTTGGTGGCGTCAATGCCACCCTGAGGCCGCAGGGGGAAGGCGGCGCCGGCCAAGGATGGTCGGATTTGGGGGTGAACGGCGCCGTGAGGCGCAGGGGCTCCTTCGGTGTCCAAAAACCGAGTTTTACTTCTTTTCTTCTGAAAAAGGGATGTCCGTGTGAAGTCTTTAATATACGGATCATCATGTCACGACCTGGGTGTCCCAAACGGTCGTGCCAAAGCCTATATGTGTCGGAATCCCATAAATCATCTCTCATGACATGGTTGGATTCAATGACTCGAATAGTGATTGCATACAACCCACTAGAGCGACACATAAGTTTCTCTAATACTCGGTTATTTCCGTAGTCATTAGAGGTGATGCAAAGAAACTCTTGTCCATTCTCACAATGCGTTTCCGCATGAAAACCATTGGCTCTTACATCTTGTAAGTAATAAAGTTCGAGAAGTATGTCCATGACATGAGATCAAATAAATCGATACTTTATTAATAATAGCCAATGATTACATCAAAGTTTCTTGACCAAAATCTAATCCAATATAAAAATCAAACCGTAGACAAATCGTAGTCACTCAATCCTTTCGGTAATTTCAATTTAGTTGTGACCAGGTAAGGTAAGGCAAGATTTTGGTGGAGCGTTGCTCACTTTTAAAACCGTTCTCTCAGATCAAACCTTGCCTAGACATCACAAGTACTCTTGAGTACGCCTAGAGGGAAAGAGTTAATACAATAAGTCATTTTATTGATTTAAGGCATAATAGCCATTACATAATTCTTGGAAAAATCAAAGACTATAAATAAAAATCTGCGGCATTTTGTCTTCATCGCCAGATTTAAAGTCTTTGTGAACTCGAAGTCTTGATCACCATGATGCGACTACCTCCGTAGGTACATTGCAAATTCAGGTCCATTGATCAGACGTTCCATATCAGAAATAGACACCATAAAGAGGATTCTCCCTTGATTGAGGCGCATTGGCGCAATATGCATAGTCCCTAGGACTGGTGGCGTTGGAAAGTGGTGCCCATGGCCAACGTTGGCTCCATGGTTTCCAACCCTATGTCCCTCAAAATCACGCCTCCTTCGGTCGTGTGATTGTCGCCTTGAGCGATTACCTTCTTGAGCATTTCGATCGTATGGATCATGACGTCGATGGCGACTTTCTCTAGCCATAGGACGATGCTCTTGATGGCTCTCTTGAAGCCTATCAAATTCTCTTTTCACAAGTTCATTGCCATGTCTTTCAGCAGTGGCCATAGCTTCAATAAGCTGTTGGAAACTTGTGATCCGTCTTGCATTTACATGAGTCTGGAATAAGTCAGAGGACCTCATAGCACAGGCGGGGAAGGTATTGAGGGTTTTCTCAATCAACTGGTCTTCTGTGATCATCTTTCCACAGAGACGCATCATTACTCTGATGCGGAGGGCTTCCGAATAAAATAGCATGACCGTGTCAAATTCAGAGAAGCGAAGATCTTTCCATTCTGCTTCTGTATTCGGAAGTATGGAGTCACGAACATTGCCATATCGTTCGCGAAGCGCATGCCAAAGCTTTATGGCGCTATCCTCATTTATGAACTCAAACTGTAGGTCACTATCCATGTGACGTTTCATGAAGGCAAGTGCCTTGGAATTATCTTTCTCAGTTTGAGGGTCTGGAGCTGTTTCTATAGGACAAAGCTCTTGGATAGTATGCAATAAATCACGGGCAATAAGGTGGATCTCGATATCAATGACCCAAATTAAGTACATTTTGCCTGCATAATCCAATGGAACAAAATCGAGTTTGTTCATGTTTGACATCCTGAAAGATGAAACAAGAACAAGTTAGTTTCGGAGTCAATGCTTCCACGAAAACTAATATAAATAAGATTTCCGAGCTATGCTACCAAGAAATCGATTTCCAAGAATAATTGGATTAGACCGAAACAATGATTTTTGAATGGTCAAAATAGATGCTCACGAACGCTCTTAGTCCGTAGCATACGAACGCTCTTAGTTCGTTAAATCGATGCTTACGGACGCTCTTAGTCCGAAGTCTTACGAACGCTCTTAGTTCGTTAATTGCGTGAATCCCCACGATTCCGCTTTTCAAGAATCGAACCCACGTTATAAGAAAGGTGGGATGTAGAAGAAGGGAGGTTTTCAAGTCCCCGAGAAAAGAAGAAATATTTGAATTATAGGAACTTCAAAACTTACTATTGAATACTTACTTGGTGAAAATTCGGAGCAGATTCTGTTCTGAACAGCTTGTACCTCGATTGGTGTACAGATCTCAATATGACTCCGATAAGGCTGAAAATCGGAGGTTAGATGGAAGAGACAGAGACGAACAACTTTGATGAAGAAAGTTTTTCGATCTGAGCTTCCGAACTAGACGTTTCGAGGCTTGCAAGAAGACGGATGTGCACAGGAACGGGAAAAAGATGCAGTGGGTGTGCGTTGGCTTGTTTGCGCAGCAGGGATGCTTCGGTGGCAGCAGGCTGGAACGCAGGGCTGCAGGAAGGGGGCAGCAGGGGCTGCTGTGCAAGGTTGCAAGCACACGGGCGCTCGGGCTGCAGCGAAGGCTCGGCTAGCTCGGGCTAGGGGCTGCTTTGTGAATGAGTTTTGGTTTTCTGTTTTTGTGGTTAGAGTCGTGCTGATAACGTGTTTAAGTATATTGGTATTGAGAGAGATTGATGAGAGAAGTGTATTTCATTATAGAGAATAGGAGCCCTATACATAGGGATTACAAGTGCATAATCTAAGAGTACAAGGATTCCTTATCTAACTTGGAGTAGGAAACCTCTCCTATTACAACTATAGAACTTATCCTAGTTTGACTAGGCACACTAAGTGTCAATATCCTTCAACAGTTTTCATATTATTTGTTGATTCATTTTCAATTGGTTTATTGGTCTCGGACCAACATCATATATGCTCTGAAGGTGCACTAAGATGTTAAATTATATATGTATTTAGCTAAGACTCCCCAGACTTTTTTTACCCCTGCCTGTAATACTGAAATGCCATTGAATCTTGTAGGCATAACTTATATTATACCATTGATCGGTCTTTTAACATTTGATCAGTCTAAAGGATACCACTACATTACTTTATGATCAAACTTTTAAGGTTTGAGATCTGAGTGCGAGCCTGGAGCTTTAATTTGAGTGAGGACTTTATCAAAGACCTAGTAAGACCAAGACTTTTCAAAGGTGGAAAAGAGTATAGCTATAAAGAATAGATAAAATCATTTCGGCAAAAGAAAAGGTACACATACCTAGTCATCTCTTGGAGAAAAAGAAAGGAACCACAAGAGCTGGTCCAAATCTTTTGAAGATCAAAGTCAGGTCTATATCTATCTTCAATTATAAATATGTGATTTGCTGAAGATCAAAGCCAGGTCTATAAATAGGTCTATAACTCTTTTAGGAATTTAAGTTCTCATAAATTTTAGTTCATCTTCTTCAACTTTCAAAGTTAATATAATGGCAGCAACGCCCAACTCCAGTACCATTACTCTGAAGCTCCTCATGGATGTAAAGCGTCAAAAGGTTCTCTTTGCTGAAGTGGGGAAGGATTTTGTGGATTTTCTTCACTCTTCGTTTTTTGCCAATGGGGACTGTCAAAATTAAGGCTCCTCTCCAAGGATGGCATGGTTGATACCTTTGGCAAACTGTATGGGAGTGTTGAAAATCTTAGTGACACCTACATGCAACCTTATTTAGACAAGGACATCCTGCTGAAACCTATGTCGCTAGTTGTTGGTAGATCAGTAAATGGACCGGATTTAGAGCACATCAACCTAAATCCAAATCCGTTGTAATAAAAGATTTCAATCCAACGCGATCCGTTAATTCGGTGGATCGTTGATAGCTCAATCTAAATAGGTATTTACCGGATTAATGGACACCCAATCCGCTAATCCGATCCGTTTATAATAAAGAATATTTTAAAATTTTAACATGATACTTCATGAAATATTAATAAAATATGGTACATCTATTATATTTTATAAAAAAGTAATTAATATTCTTAATATTTTATATATAATATTTTTAAAATGGAGCTTCTATTCATACCTCTTAAATTGATAGTTGGACTTCCCTACTTAATAGACCTCCAACTTATTTTTACAAATAACCAATTTGCTATCTGCACCTCCCTAATTTTACCACAATGCCCATCGTGTAATAAAATCAATATTTTTTAAAGATACTATTTATACCTCCAAAATTGATATTTTTGTTCAAGTAAATTCAAAATATGTGTCTGGCCCAAACTCTAGGTTACTTGACCTAGTTGTAATAGGGTTTTGAATTAGAGATATTCTCGGAGATATTCATAGATATCCGATTAATTGTACGATTATATTTCCTTGTACAACTCTTATTCTATGTCTTGTAATCTTCTATATAAATAGGCCCCTATTATCAATGAAAGGACAACTCAATTCTCTCTCAATTCAGTTTTCCTTAAACACGTTATCAGCACGACGTCCTAACCCTGAAACAAATAGCTAAAACCCTAAATCCGAATACAAAATCTTGAAACCTTTTCTGCCTCCGCCACACAACTTGAAGCCCTCAACCCCAGGATCCAGAACCGGCTGCAGAACCATTAAAACAGGCCAGAAACCTACCGAACTGGCCACCGGAAGCCCCAAACCACCCGCAGCAAATACTCTACCGGTTCACCACCTTTCGGACCTCCTATTTCCACCAAAATTTTCCAGCAAAAGCCTTTTAATGCCAGGATTCAGGAACCGGAGGAAAATCACTGAAAACCAGCCTAGAAGTTGCTGATCCGGCGGCCAAAACCTTCTGCAAAAAAACAAGCAGAAGATGAAAAAAAAAAAAAAAGGGAGAAGGTAGCCCAAGTGCGAGAGCGGCCCAGAAGAAAAAGAGGCTGACGCGGCCCACTGCAAAAGAAGAAAAAAAAAGACCAAGCCAGAAGAAGTCAACTGCCCAGTCCATCCAGCCACGTTAGCCAGCCAGTCAACACGCCACGTCACCCTACCACGTCAACAGATCGGAGCCACGTCAGCAGCCGGTGCCACATCAACAAATCGGAGCCACGTCAGCAGTCGGTGCCATGTCAGCAGCTCCGGCGACAGGTCATCGTCGGCCACTTTTCTGGCCATTTTCCTGTCAAATTTTCCAGCGACCTATTTCGAGGTAATTTTTACTAAAAGTTCCTGTTTTTATTGTTTTTCTCTTCTTTTTCTCAGGGACTTGCAAACTCCCTTCTTCTACCCCCCTTTCTTCATCATAGGGGAGACCTAATTAAGCCAAATTGTGGGGGTTCGTGCTCACTTCAAGCTCGGAGCTTGTTGAGATTTCCAAACTTAGAGTTTGTAGAGAATTTATGATCGACCACTTACGTCATTGTTTCAATCTAATCCAATACCTCTTGGAATTGAGTTTCTTGGAAGTGATTACGCTCAGAAATTTAATATGTTTTTATGGTAGCTTTTTCCGCTCCGAAACTAACCATTTTCTTGTTCTCTTTCAGGATAAGTAACCTGAACAAATTGGACTTTGCTCCATTGGGAACAACTGGCTCTGGATATCATAGGTAGGTCGGTGATGTCCGCCAGCATCTTAAGGCTGATGGAATCCTGGATACGATTTGAGAGCCTAGCCAGGACGTGCTAACTGTTAAGCAAGCTCAAGTTTTGGAAGCAAATAGAGCAGCCTTAGAGGCAAATAAGGGGAAAGCCATCATCCTAATGACTCATCATATGGATGATTCCCTCCAGTACGAGTGTATGAATCACAAGGTTTCATGAGCTTATTGGAACTATGAATGTCACTGAAAAGCATGACAACATTCTTGTGAAGAACTATAATTTGAGATCTGTGGAAACAGAGCATATTCCGGAGTCTAATTATAGTCGCGCCCCTAAGGGAGGGCACCAGAAGCGAAACCCTAAGGAAAGGGATTATTCTGGACGTTCTAGTCCATATTCTAGCCCCAGAGAGGAAGGAAACCGGCAAGATAGGCGCACACGGAACCGTAGAGGTCAACGTGTGAAGAGAGAGAAAGGCAGAGCCTCTGGCTATGGTGGTGGCGCCACCAAGGATCATAGCCGTCCCCAACGCGCTCTAAGCTCACCTCGATCAAGGGAGTCTGACCATGATGATGCTTGTCTTCGGTGTGGAGCGTCCGGACATTGGGCTAAAGCATGTAATGCACCCCAGAATGTTGCTAACGCATACATGACGTATCGTGAAGCAAGAGAAACTCACTATGTGGAACAAGAAGATCAAGAAGATGATCTAGAGTGAAGGGTTCAAGACTACAAATCTAGCTGGGATCAATAGATCGCCAATTCTGTTTAAGTCTTTATTTTTCCAAGAGATGTAATAGGCAATTGCCATATGCTTTGTAGTAAATGACATTGGTTTAGTTTTTCTTCACATAGGCTCATCCAACATAAGTATGATGTCTAGGAAGGTTTTGAGATAAGTGGTACTTAAGCGAGCTTTGCTCCACCGACATCTCTCTACTCACCTGGTCATATTTATTTTGAAGTTACCGAAAGAAGTCAAACGACTACCTTTGTCTTGCATTAGCTAGCATTTGAATTGGATTCTCCTAATAGTTAAGAGACAATGATGTACTCCGTTGGCTTATGAATAAAATTTCGAGTTCTTTTCATTATGACTCCATTTTGATTCTGAGCATATTACTTTGTGACTACGATGGCTGGGCCATCAGTATTAATTCAAGGACATGGAATAGCCCAAGTTCCCACTGCCAAATGACAACTTGATTACTGTCACAAATACTCTCTACGCTCCTAGGGCAAATAGCACCTATGAATAGCCAACGGATTCCATGCGAAAATGCATGTAAAGAACGGAAATCAGTTCCTTTGCAATACCTCTAACGATTGCGAACAAATGCGCATCTTAGAGAAATTTATGTGTCTCTCTAGTGGACTCTATGTCACTATTCGAGCTATTAAATCCAATAAAGTCATGAGAGAAGATCTCTTGGATTTAGACACATATTGGCTTTGTCAAGACAGGATAGGTCATCCTGGTCATGATATGATGATCCATCTACTAAAGACTTTACATGGACATCCTTTATTTTGAGCGAAACGAAGCATGAATCAAAAGTTGATTCCTGGACTAAGTGTGACCGCCGCCGCTGCCTCTGGAGCTGCCTCCGTCCACCACTAGCCTAGGGCTAGCATAGTCCTTATCCATGACGCCATGGATAGCGTACATGATGGTGATGACGCCTAAGGTGATGTTGCAATCACTACCTTTGCTTCAAATAGCGACTCAGACGCTTAGGCCCAACCAAAATCCTCATTGGTTGATTTTAAGACCTCTCGCTCGTTTTACAAAGCTCGTTCCTTAGGGAAATTAGGACTGAGATCGTCCTATGCAAAAGTTATGAAAATACTGATTTTGTTCTGACATAGAGTCTGTGGGGATTCTGTGGACTGATTCAACCAACCTGCGAACGTTTAAATATCTCATGATGGTTGTTGACACGCAAACACGCTGGTCACGTGTTGTGCCATTGTCCACCTGTAAATGCTGCTTATGCTGCACTCCTAGCACATATCATATGACAACGGGCTCACTCCCCAGATCATCCTATTCAGTCAATTGGATTTGACATTGTTAGAAAGTTTACATCGAAGACTTTAAATGGTTATTGCATTGGGACTGATGTTAGACATCATCTTCTCAGGTACACACCCAAATGGTCTCGCGAAAACGACTATGATGGTAGTCAGGACATTGGTAATGCACACCAATCTCCTTATATCCGCTTGGGGTGATGCAATATCGCATGCAGTTATGCTAATTTGTCTACGACCCACCGCCACTCAATCTACCACTGCGTTACAACTAGTGACTGAGTACCAGTATCGTACTTACGCATGTGTTATGAGAGGAATGACTATATCAGATCTAAAACCAACCAATACTTAACTACTGAATTGACATGTTGAAGCTTATGGGAGAAATGTTTCTGTTTTTTTTTTTTTAGCTGGATTTATAATTTGCTTTGCTTAAAAGAACTGCAATGACTTTCGATTTCAGATTTCAAATTCCATGTTCTTAGTTACTTCAATTTCTAATATGTAGTGCGTGCCTTCAAAAAGTAAAGTTTATTGTTTCGTTGGTCGATCATAGATCTGGTGAAAGAAACATGCATACTTATCTCAGTTCTCAAGTTCTCAACAAAGATATCGTATGCTGACTTTCATGAATCAAATGACAATGATCGATCAGTTTTACATATATACGTGAGTTCTGTTTAGAGTTGCGCCAAAAAGATCTGCTACAACTAACATTACACCTATGTGGTTGATGGCCCCAGAGGCCAGAGCCATTGTCCAAGGTGCACTGCAACTGTATCTATGTACGTACCCAGTTGACCTATGCAGCTCCACCGGATGCTAAAGAAAAGAATCTTCCAACTGCTAGAGAGAGATTCCAAAAAAATGTTGCTTACATGATATAAAATATTCAGAAGTAAAGCCTATATCACCTACGTCATCCATCTCAAGTAGAGGTGCTTAACAAATTGAAAGTTATTAATTAGGGATGTTGGTACTACTGATCTCGAACAGTAGGGCTGGACGTTTAAGCCTGAAAACCCGGAAACCTAAACCAGCCCGTCAAAGCCCAACCCGTTCGGGCCGGGCCCTATATTTTTTTTTAGCAAAACTGTTCTAGCTGGGCCTTTACTTTCAAAGTTACGGTTCGGGCTAGGCCATCACTTTCAAAGTTGCAAAAGCCCGTCAAGCCCGTCTTATATAAAAAAAGGGACACATGTCCATTTTTTATTGGAGCTAATATGAGGCTCAAAATTTTTACATAGGATCAGCCACACTGAATTATATTCCTCACTCAAATACCTAAATGACTATACCTAATCAGTCACTCACTCAGCCTTCATTTCTTCCCAAACTGAGAGGCCGCCTCCTTCAGTCCTTCTTCCCAAACCTGATCTGATCTGAGAGAGGCCGCCATATCCACCAACGCCCAACACTCAACGCCGAGACTGCTCTCTCTCTCTCTCTTCACTTCACCTGCACTGCTGCACGGCCGAGATTGCCGCTTTCACTCTTTCAGCCCTTCACATCGATCAGCCGCCTCCATCTCTTCTCCTCTGCCAATGTCGTGACTCGAAGACGTGGGGAGGCTGAGAGGACGTGGAGACGCGTAAACGCGGGGAGGCTGAGAGAATGCGCAGACGCAGAGAGGCTCGAAATCCCCATCTGTGAGTTTCTTTCTTAGTTTCTCCTTATACTCTCTGAGTTTTGATTTCTAGTAACTGCAAATATGCTTGTGAGTTGTGGTTCCTGGAAATGGATTTTAATGTAGCTTGTACTATGTGATTGCATGCTTTGTTCAGTTGTTGTGATATTTTGATACAGTGATTGTGTTTGTGTCTGATAGAGTTATTGTGTTTGTGTTTGTCAGTTTATGTTTGTGTCTGATATAGTTAAGTTGCAGCTTGAATGGTTCCTCAGTCCTCACTTCCCTGTTATCTAAATCTCTTTATGATGGTTGTTGTAGGTAAAAGCAAAACTGTCGAAGCCAATTGATGGATGGTAGCTGCTGAAAGCTTGAAATGTTGGATAGAGAACTGGAAAAAGGGCTGCTAAATTGTAGTATTTGAATTAGGACTTTCTATTTCAATTGCATATTTGTATTACAATTTGGACTTCATATTTAAATTGGGACATTGTATTTCAAACTTTCAATTGCAGGTATTGTGATTGACTTGTGTTTGAATTTGGATTTTATGTATTTTGGATATTTGAATTTGCAGCTTGAAGCCTTGAACTTTGGATCTTGATATTATGTTTTGATTGAAATCTGAAATAGGTTGAAATGAATGAAATGAAAGAAATCTGGCTACATAGCAAAGTAGAAATATATCCTCCTAAGCCAAAGTAAAATACAGGTGTTTGGGCCCGCAAGCCCGGCCCAAAATGAAACGGGCCGGTCCCGGGCCGGTCCTTGTTTGTGTCAAAACGGGCTTTAGGCCCAAACCGTAAAAAATGGGTCAGGTCCGGGCCCAGTGAAATTATAGTTGGACCTGGCCCGTGCCCAGCCCTATCGGACAGGATTGGAAGATTTTATCCGCTGTATTAACCGCTTAATCATTTAGTCATATATTCTCCCAGCAGGGTTGGAATTAAGAACACTAGCTTTTCACCCCTGCATCTGCACGGACTCATAAAGTTAGATAAAAAAACAAAGAGGTTGTTGATTTTGGTTTATCAGTTTATCCACTTGCTTTTAGATGCGGGAATTTAGAATGGATGCAGTTATCTATCCTATACTTCTCCCACTATCCACGTCTCTTTTCCATAATTATCTCTTTATTTATATTTTTTTATTTCTTTTGCATATTACTATAATAACCCTTGTATTTATTTATTTATTTCAATTAACTCAACGGGGGTAATTAAGATAGTTCAAAATTTGGTGAAGCTTTTGAGGGCTTCGCTTTATAGTAGTAGAGATAGAAAAGGTTCCAAATCCAAAAACAAGTCATTCCAATTCTTTAAAAACATCTCTAAGAGAACCTTAACAATGTCAGATCTAGTATGAAAGCTAATTTGCAGAGCTATGATCTTCAGGCTTCACTCCTCCAAGAAACACATTATATTAGTAAGAACTGACTTTGATTGCAATGAATCCTTGAGCAATTTCACACCCTACAATAGAAACAGAAGATCAAAACGCTGCTATTCATCTGGAAAAAATGGCATTAGCATCATTTCGAAACCATCTTGACTACAAACGCATAGCGCGCGCATATGTACTGCATTTCTCACGTTTCTGTAAGCAAACTGAGAGAAAGATATGAATAAGTGTTTCCTAATTAACTTTTCTCATCAGAAACGTCAATAAACAAGAGAAATACGAAGACGAATGAAAATTTATAACATTAATTAACACCGTATGAAGTATTGAATCCAGTTAGGCGATTTAGATCATCAATTGAAGCTACAAATAATAGAGTACTATCGAAAGCCAAAAGGCCCAAAACTGAGTTCTATGCTAGCTTAAACGTCCAAAAAAGTACATAAAACAGAAGCCTAACATGAAGAAGGGGGAGCCTAAACCGCAAGAAAACAGCAGGACTGAATCACAAGAAATTAATAGTATTATTCTAGAAGGTTAAAATGCTCAAACTTAAGTACCATTGTATTTCTAAAATATCTACAGTTTCACCATCTAATTTGATTATCTATTAGCAGTTTCCCGACCATCTCATAATTTGTAGTAGCTTATATATAACTGTTAAGCAACGGCCTAGAGGCCAAATCAGCCCTTAAAAAATCCAAATTTTTGGTATAGATGATCGAAAACAAAGAACAATCAGAAACTAATCTCAGAAAATTAAGAGTCTTGAGTAATTAGTAAGAAAAAGAGTAAAAACCACACCTCATCCATGCCTAGATTAATAACCTTCTCTTCAAGGGCACCAAATTCTCTAACATTAAAGCTGTTGAGCAGAGCTATAGTCGAGATGGTAGACATAGGCTTCACTTCCAAGTCATCCATTATCATGTATGTAACAACCGGTTTGACAATCCCTATCCTTTTAGAGTTTTAGAGGAGGCGGAAGATTCTTCAGCCGGAGCAGTCGAGGAGCAACATAAGTCGTAGAAATACTCATTTTGTGATTGCACTTTTTTTTTTTTTTGGTAGATATTTTGTGATTGCACTTTGGAAATGTGGCATTAGGATCATCAGAACAATACGGGTGGTGGATATCGCTATAGGCACTGTAGCTGCCATGCCAAACTACGATTCCCGTATTGGAACAAATGCAAGTCGACTTTCTTTCAGTTTTTTCGACATTGGTTAACAACCCTACGTTATTAGGCATGGTACCAGGTTCTTTAGGTTTCAGGAGGATGTCTTTGTTCAGATTGGGTTGCATATATGTATCACTAAAATTTTCAACGCTTTCGTACAGTTTACCTAGGCTTCCAACCATGTTGTCCTTTGAGAGGAGCCTGATGATGGTACCGGCGGGAAAAGAAAGAAGGGTGAAGAGGAAGTCAACAAATTCCTTACCTGCTTCGGCGAACATAACTTTTTTCTGCTCTGTGTCAACGAGTAGCTTCAAGCTAATAGTTGCCATTGACAGCAAGGTGAGTTACAATTTGGACTGCTGCTAATAGTTTATAAAACCCTAATGGGTTTTTTGCACCAACAGTGTCTGGAGACTTGGGTGACTGACAATATGATACCCGAACTTACAAAGTTATCAAAGTAATACCTGGACTCGTTTTTTCTTATCAACGTTGTACCTACGTCAGTTTTCCGTCACGGCGCCGTCAATCCTGACTATGTGTGCCGCACGTGAGTTGCAAATTGAGGGCAAAAAAGTCTTTTTCACTTCATCAAACCTTAAATGAATAAATTCAAAATTAAAAATAAAAATTAAATAAATTATTATATTGAAAATAAATCTATTAACCAAAAATCCCAATTCTCAACAACAACAAAAAAAAATCCAATTCATTCTAAGAAAAACTATACATTTTATCCATGAACCACTAAACCTCCAGCAAAACCCTTCTTCCTCTTTGGAACACGGGCAATGCTCTCAGTGCCCACAAATGGCGATTTCAGCTAATACCTCTCAAATTCCTCACAACCAACACCTTCCAAATCCTCAATTCCCCAAAACCCACAAGCTCGAAACCTTAAGCTTCTCCACCTTAAGTTCCAAAGTCCCCATATTTCTTCCAGAAAAACCCAAGAAATAACTGTCTGCAGCTCCTCCGTCACCGCCACCAACACCCAGAACCCCAACTCCGACCTAACCGAGCTTTGCCGTCATGGGAACCTCGAGAAAGCTTTGAAGCTCGTGGACTCCATGCAGGAGGTTCAAATTAAGGTGGAAGAAGATGCTTATGTTGCTTTGGTTGGGCTATGCGAGTGGAAGTGAACACATGAGGATGGAGCTCGTGCATACAGGTATATATTGAATTTGATGACCCTTTTGAGCGTTAGGCTTGGTAATGCGTTGTTGAGCATGCTTGTGAGGTTTGGCAATTTGGTTGATGCTTGGTGATGGGATTTGTGATGGCTATTGGATCGGACACCACTATCGGATTCTTTCCCAGATCAAAATCAATTCCAACCCAGATCGCACCACCACTAACACTCCAGATCGGACACCACCGAGATCGAGTCAACCCCTGCTGCCGGTTCGAATCTAACCACGCCGCTACGCCACGCCACCACCACCGAGAGGCGGAAGGCTATATAAGTATCAAGAGGATGATGAATAAGAGAGAGAAAATTTAAGGAATTGAGGGCAAATCAGACTTTTTTGACTCATTTAATGAGTCACGTGTGTCGCACATGGTTAAATTGACGGCACCGTGACGGAAAATGACAGTAGGTATGACGTTGATAAGAAAAAACGAGTTCAGGTACTACTTTGATAACTTTGTAAGTTCGGGTATCATTTTGTCAGTCACCCAAGTCTCCAGACACTGTTTGTGCAAAAAACCCAACCCTAATCCCCAATTACACCCGAAATGATTTTGGTTTTAAGGCGATAATTTCTGATATATCAATTGCTCTGTGTATTCGTTCGTGATTCCAACTATTGATAGATCAACAATGGTTCTACAAGTACCCCAAAAAAAAAAAAAAAAAGGTTAGTGGAAAGTAACATCTAACAAGGGGAACTATCGTGCGGGTAACAGGCCATACGGCACTGCAACTCCACATAGAAGACAGGGGCTTACGTCGCGTGATACCACAACTCCACCTTTAAACATTATCTTTATTTGATTTTGAGCAAGCATGTCGATGATGTAAGCCCACGCTTCAAGTATTACTGGGCCTAGTTCTTTTCCTGAAGCCCAATAAGGCCCATACAGAAGCCTAGTGTTTTATATGTAATGGAGTACCGAACAGACAAAGCTCTGATCATCTTCCCCGCTCTAAAACCCTACTCCACACTCCACAGCTGCTGTGCTGCTGCTGCATTTGAGGTACCTCTTCGAAACTCTAACTCTCTCTCTTTCTCGCTCTGAGGTTTTAGTATAATTCTCTAAGCAATAATTATACGAATTTCTGGAACTGAATTTGGACTCTAAATTGAGCTCTTTCCTGTTTAACATGTTTATGAATTCTTTTTTCTTTCTTCATTGGTCAAATGAAATGTTCATGTATTCCATTCGTGAAAATGTCCTTAATTAATTTGAATCGTGTATTTTTTGGTAATACATGTGTGTGTATCTTCAGCTAATTTTGTCCAATTTTTATATCATCACCGAAAAAAAAAAATTGTGATGATGTTCATATGCTTTTCTGATTCATTCTTTACATAATGCTTGCCAGGTCAAGTGTTTTGGAGGGCTTTTTTTGTTTGGAAGTATTTGTAAGGTTTTTTGGTCAATGGCAACCACCACCACCACCAATGTTACTTTGAGGCTCTTGATTGATACAAAGGGCCACAAAGTTCTGTATGCTGAATCAGGCAAGGAATTTGTGGACTTTCTTTTCACCATTATGTCTTTACCCGTCGGCACTGTCATTAGGCTCCTCAGCAAGGATAGCATGGTTGGTAGCTTAGGCAAGCTTTATGATAGTATTGAAAGCATTGGTGACATTTACATGCTACCAGATTGTAACAAAGATACCTTGCTCAAACCCACAGCGGTAATAGGCAGTGGGGATGCCTCTCTTTTGTTAACCAATGATGAGTCAGTGGCGCAAAAAAAGCTTTTCATGTGTGTGAACTACCACCGGTATGTGGCTGATGACCCTAAAGCCATATGTCCACAGTGTAAAAACTATCTCTCCACCAAAGTACCTTATGTTGCTCCACAGGC
Source organism: Rosa rugosa (assembly GCF_958449725.1). Taxonomy (NCBI): domain Eukaryota; kingdom Viridiplantae; phylum Streptophyta; class Magnoliopsida; order Rosales; family Rosaceae; genus Rosa; species Rosa rugosa. The sequence continues at coordinate 44,687,549 of NC_084825.1, forward strand.
TACTACTGCTGGATCTTCTGGGGGTGGTCGTGGATATGTGAAAGATGTTGTGACATACATGATTATGGATAATTTGGAGGTGAAGCCTATGTCTACCATATCTTGTATAACTATGCTCAACAAGTTCAATGTTAAGGAGGTTGGTTCCCTTGAAGAGAAGGTGGTTCATCTAGGCATGGATGAGGTATGAATCCCAATATTTCCCTCATATCTCACTTGTCTGTCTTTCAAAATTAACTCTGTAACATGTTCTTCATAATTCAAATAGCTTGTGCCTGCTAAGTTCTTTTCCAACTGTTTTGAGAGGCCAACAACTTCTGATACAATTGTGATTCTGATTACTGAACATTGAATCTCCGTGTATTTAAATATTGCTTTCGAGTTTCGATTTTGTGTTCTTGAAATAGATTCAGAGTGTGGAAGAGGTGATAAGTTAACGTTTAATGTTATTAATTTTTACATTTGTGATCCCTCAAGTAATGTTATCTTCTATTATATAACTTCATCAATCAACTATAAACAGGTGTTCTCTCACTGGTATCAATTCAATTTGGCAAAACTATACAACTGTTATAGACGTGCAATGATCACTTTTTCTTTCCATCTATAACAGTGCAATGATCACTTTTTCTTTCCATCTATAACAGTGCAATGATCACTTTTTCTTTCCATCCTTAGGGTTTGAAACTGTTGAAGGCATCATTGGAGTCAAATTCTGTTCTCACCAATGTTTTCCTTGGGACGAAAGAAGCATAAACATCTCAATGCCCTGCAAGCGAAAATGACATTCTGGAGCTTCTATGAGATCCTGGCCTGGTTGCTAAGTTGTAAGAAGGCGTTCAGGAGGCTATACTTTTGTGAACAATTAGTTCGTTGTCACTTTGATGTCTTTGTCTTGTTGAATTAGTAGTTTTAACAATAGTTAAGAAGGAATCATGAACAGTATCTCAATTCACTTAGTTCGCACCGTAAGTGTTGGAATTGAGTTGCTGAAGTTTTTACAGATGCTTGTTCTTAGTTGGGATTCTTTTGTTTCTCATACATGTTTTATCACTCTTGCTTGGATGAAATGAAGACCAGCTTAGCCCCTCCATAACTCCATAACTCTTGTTCTTAGTTGGGATTCTTTTGTTTCTCATACTGTCATTAGGCTTCTCTCCAAGGGTGGGATGGTTGATAGCTTTGGTAAACTGTATGAGAGTTGAAAATCTTGATTATACATATATCCAACCCACACTAAACAAGGATATCCTGCTTAAACCCAAGGCACCAGTTGCTGGAGCTAATATCCTCAAGTTGGCCGACAACGTTGAATCAAGTGCTCGAACGGAGCTCTACTTGTGTTGTTATTCAAATAATTACACTAAATCCCACCCGTACGTGACTGAAAACCCCAATGAAAAATGTCCATCGTGTTCAGACCCCATCAACCTAGGAACCACTTATGTCGGTCAGCCGACTACCACTGGAAGCAAGTTCTGGTGCCGGCGCTGCTGGATATGTGAAGGGCGTTGTGACATACATGATAATGGATGATCTGGAGGTGAAGCGCATGTCCACCATTTCAAGCATCACTATGCTATCATTTCCATCTAAACTCACATATTAAAGTAAACACGGACTGAGATAAAATACAAATAATGCAACTTGAGAAACAACAGATAGCCCTAAGTCAATAGCTTCGCGCGAAGCGACTTGTACTTGCATGGCAGAGTGAAGGTGGGCAAAGCCGGTGGTATCCGTGCCAGATTGTAAATAACAAAATCAATAACATATACCTCTAGAAATGATAACGTACAATTTCTTTCTGGAGATTATGGTTTGTGAAGGTGGTGTCGTTCTGTATCTGCAAAAGAACTTTGTCAATGTCAGTCCCTATGTAAAACTTTAACACTAATAGACAAACATTCTAAATTACCAATTTACCATATATCTATTCCCCTTTCATATACAACGATACAGAGACTATGAGCGAAACGGAAAAAGAAGAAGATGAATCACTATATGAACAATAATACAGTGTATGTTATATAAATGCATTTAAAGATGCAAGTAAATTAGTTCCATATTATGTAGAATAGATATACTTTTTAGTACCATATATTTGTTTTTTGTCTTTGATTCTTCTCCTGCATGTACTTGTGCTTATATTCCTTGCAGTTGTAAAAAATCTATCTCCTCTCCACCCCTCCAAACACCTAAAAGACAAACAATATGCTTCACTAGACGTTACAAACTCTACATGTAAGGAACTGCCATAATATTTTTGTATCTGATGCAGAACAGATGGCAACCCAATTTGAAGAACAGTTGGATCGTGCTAAAGGAGGAAAACGAAAAGTGACTAGTAGACGCGAAACAGCTCCCCGGAGTCCGTTTGGGACGCACCTTACCTTTCCGGAAAGGGAATTGCGCCAGAAATCAAACTCGTTGCTTTGCCACGACCTGTGACCTTTTTCAGGCTTTCGGGGTTGTTTAGGGCCTCAAAACTGCATTTTTCTATTTTCCGGTATTTTGGTTTTCCTAGTTATTTTTGGGTTGTTTTCGTTTTTACCCATGGGCTTTAGGGTTTCATTGTTAGTCGCCCTAGGGTTTATTTTCTTATAAATAAGCCGTCTTAAGGCTGCAGAACGCATCTATTATCTTTTATCAATAAATTTGATATTATTCTCTTTTATCTCTGGTGGACTCCAGAATCTCTTGCTTAGGTTTATTGCTGATAAACCTAGTTATCAATCCAACTGCGTCAGTATCAAAATAAAAAAATAAAAACCTGCCATAATATTTTGAAGATAAAATCAAAGAACTCACCGGTGGATCCCCTCCGGCCTTTTTAGTCCTACAACAGTAGCTCAGCTTCAGCAAAACTCAGTAGCTATTCATGTATCTCTTCCTGAAATGCGAACCAAAGGATCCAAATACTTACCAGTTCCACAAAATCCCAATTCATAACTTTACAATCATTATCACAAAATAAGATATTTGAATTAGAACTTTAGAAGTTTAGAACCCCAACATAATTCATAAGACTTGACACTCATTACCACAAACCCAGAACCAAACTAACACAAACCCAAATGCCCAATTCACCCAGAAACACAAAGATTTAAGATTTACAGTTGGGAACGCACCGAAACTCAGAACCAATCAACCAAATAAAGCATCATCATCAGACAATCCTGCATATCCATTAGAATCAATAGAATCTCCGTTGCCTGTGAATTATTTCCTGAGCTTTGAAGATTCAAACACTTAGTCTACGTTTCACTACTACATATTAGGTGAAATGCATAACAGAATCAAAACAGTACAGGAGTAATAGCCAATTATCACTGGAAGAATGTGATCTAAAAGTATCAAAGTGATTTCAGAAGACAGAATATTCCAAGATATGCTGCTAATGTCAAAACTAAAGAGGATACTGTAGAGAGTTCTGAGGCTGAAATATTAGGCAGAAATTTTTTGAATATGCAGGGTAAATGAGAAAGTGACCTTTTCAGATTTTTGTTTGGCATTGGTGGGAAAAGGGAGCTGGTTCACAATCTTGGTTTCCTTTGAATGACATGGTGGAATGCTTTGTATGCATATATAGACCAGTACACAATAATTCACTCCTCATGTCAAAAAATGGCATAAGTTCTTTCATTCTCTCTTTCTTGTTTATGTATTTCACCACAAATTCTCTAGAATTTTCCAAAGTCTCTCTACCCCATACTTGTTAAGAAATGCTTAACGATCCATAAAGCTGGCCAAGAAAAAAGAAAAAAGAAACTCATATAAAGCTATTAGCTCTCACTTTCCTTTCCAAAGACAAAGTTGTTACGCATATAAACTGAACCTTCACAGAAATCCTATTATATCCAAAATCATGTTCAATAAGATTTGACGTATTACATACCAGATTCTTTTATTTTGAAAGGACCTACACTTGATTGAGTTAACCAATAAGTAGTTTTGATGTGGGGATTTGAATCTAATACTTACTATTTACAACCACTTCTTTTTCTTTTGCATGTACAGTTATGGGTTCAGGAGTTTTTAAGCTTTTTCTAATGAATTTGTATGCATTCTAAGATGGAGATGGAAACACAACAAAACATCAAGGCATTTGATAGTGAAGTACCTTAGAGATAAACTTTTTGTGCCAGCCTGTACTGCAGTTGCAGTTGCAGTTGCAGCTGATTGAGCTGCAGATGCAGCAACCAAAGATAGCCTACCAATTCCCTGTAGAAAACAGAAATGAATGTGTGTACGTATGCATGTATCAATATCAATCATTTCCATCTAAACTCACACATTAAAGTAAACACAGATAAAGATAAACTACAAATAATGCAACCTGAGAAACAACAGATAACCTCAAGTGAGTAGCTTCGCACGAAGCGACTTGTACTTGCATGGCGGAGATGAAGGCGGGCAAAGCCGGTGGTATCCGTGTCGGGTCGTGGGTTTTCTGTGGAAGAACCATCTGGTGACCCGGTAGAGTTGTTTTCCGAGCTTGAAACCTCAGATATCTTTCTCATGCATACTCGGTAGAAGAAATGGAATTGAGGAATTGGGTGTTTTGAGCGGCATTAATTAGGTGTTGAAGGGTGTGAAGCTGTCAAGCTGTTGAAGGAGTCTCTGCAGTCCAATCTGTCGTAACAAATGCCTTCCTTGGGAAGAAAGCTGCTGTTTGAATATCTCTTTATCATCCACTTAACTTGCACATCATAAAGGACTGGCATTGACATCTTAAAGCTTGGCTGAGCTGTTTGTTTCTAAAATGGTTTTGTTTTGCTTTTTACCAACCCATGGTTGTTTTGGAGCAACTATGTGATGATGTGATTTCATGCTTTTGGATTTCATAACTTCTTTATGGGAGTCCAATGTATGAATGAAAATTTTCTTATGTAATATGCTTTTTAAGTAGTGTGCTAGTTGAATGTTCTAATATAACTATGTGGCTATCTTCAGTCAGTGTTTTCATAAAATTTGTGGATTCATTTTCAATTGGTTTATTGGTCTCGGACCAACATCATATATGCTCTTAAGGTGCACTGAGATGTTTATGTATTTAATTAGCTAAGACTCCCCAGACTTTTTTTTTTTTTACCCCTGTATGTGATACTGAAATGCCATTGAATCCTAGTAGGCATCACTTATATTGTACCATTAATATGTCTTTTAACATTTGATCAGTCCAAAGAATCCCACTACATTACTTTATGATCAAACTTTTAAGGTTTGAGATCTGAGTGCGAGCCGGGAGATTTAATTTGAGTGAGGACTTTATCAAAGACCTAGTAAGACCAAGACTTGAAAAGGTGGAAAAGAGTATAGCTGTAAAGAATAGATAAAATCCTTTAGGCAAAATAAAAGATACACACCTAGTCATCTCTTGAAGAAAAAGAAAAGAACCACAAGAGCTGGTCCAAATCTTTGAAGATCAAAGTCAGGTCTATAAATAGGTCTTTTATTCAATTATAAATAAGCGATTTGCTGAAGATCAAGGCCAGGTCTGTAAATAGGTCTTTCAACTCTTTTAGGAATTTAAGTTCTCATAATTTTTCAGTACATCTTCTTCAAACTTTCCAAGTTAATATAATGGCACATCGTGATGGTGTTCAATCTTCTTCAAAGCTAATTTTGTCCAACTTTTAAAATAGCAGGAAAAAATAAATTGTGATCATGTTCATATGCTTTTCTGATTCATTCTTCACATAATGCTTGTCAGGTCAAGTGTTTTGGAGTTCTATTTTTTGGAGTATTTGTAAGGTTTAGCGTCAATGGCAACCACCAGCACCCCCACCACGGATATTACTTTGAAGCTCTTGATTGATAGAAAGGGCCACAAAGTTCTGTATGCTGAATCGGGCAAGGAATTTGTGGATTTCCTTTTCACCATTATGTCATTACCCGTTGGCACTGTCATTAGGCTCCTCAGCAAGGATAGCATGGTTGGTAGCTTAGGCAAACTTTATCATAGTATTGAAAGCATTGGTGACATTTACATGCTACCAGATTGTAACAGAGATACCTTGCTCAAACCCACAGCGGTAATAGGCAGTGGGGATGCCTCTCTTTTGTTAACTAATGATGAGTCAGTGGCGAATAGAAAGGCTTACATGTGTGTGAACAGCCACCGGTATGTGGCTGATGACCCTAGAGCCATATGTCCAAAGTGCAAAAATTATATCTCCACCGAAGTGCCTTATGTTGCTCCGCAGGCTACTACTGCTGGATCTTCCGGGGGTGGTCGTGGATATGTGAAAGATATTGTGACATACATGATTATGGATAATTTGGAGGTGAATCCCCTGTCTACCACAGCTTGTCTAACTATGCTTAACAAGTTCAATGTTAAGGAGGTTGATTCCCTTGAAGAGAAGGTGGTTCATCTAGGCATGGATGAGGTATGAATCTCAATATTTCCCTCATATCTCACTTGTCTGTAATTCAAAATAAATGCTGTAACTTGTTCTTCATAATTCAAATAGCTTGTGCCTGCTAAGTTCTTTTCCAACCCCATTTTGAGAGGTCGACAACTTTTGATACAATTGTGATTCTGATTACTGTACATTAATCTCCGTGTATTTAGATATTAATTGCTTTCGAGTTTGTGTTCTTGAAATTGATTCACGGTGTGGAAGAGGTGATAAGTTAATGTTTATTGTTATTTTTACATTTTTGATCCTCAAGTAATGTTATCTTCTATTATTTATATACTTGATCAATGAACTATAAACTAGTGTTCTCCAAATGGCATCGATCCAATTTGGCACAATTATACTACTGTTGTACATCTGCAATGATCACTTTTTTCTTCTCATCTTTAGGGTTTGAAACTGTTGAAGGCATCATTGGAGTCAAATTCTGTTCTCACAAATGTTTTCCTTGGGAAGAAAGAAGCATATAACATTTCAATGCCCTGCAAGCGATACTGACACTCTGGAGCTTCTACGAGATCCTGGTTGCTAAGTTGTGAGTAGGCGTTCAAGAGGCTAAACTTTTGTTAACAATTAGTGATTGTAAATGTGTGTCGTCACTTTCATATCTTTGTCTTGTTGAATCTGTAGTTTTAACAATAGTTAAGAAGGAATCATGAACATTTTGTTGCATGAGTATCTCAACTTAATTAGCACCGTAATTGTTGGAATTGACTTGCTGAAGTGTTTACAGATGTTTGTTCTTAGTTGGGATTCTTTTGCTTCTCATACATGTTTGAGACCTCCATAACTCTTGCTTGGATGCAATGAAGACTAGCTTAGCCCCTCCTTGACTAGTTGATTTCCATTTACCAATCTCAACCATCCACCAAGAATCCAAATCTTAATAAACAACCCACAGAGGAGCAATTACTTACTACCTACTAATAAAGAAAGGGTCAAACCCAAAACTAACGCCCACAAAGAAAGGGCCTGCGGTTAGTACTTACGAGAAGAACGGTTGTGATATCTCAGATTCATTTCTTCACTCAAATCCTTCTCGCTGTGTCAATGGCAGCTACCAATCTCAAATTGAATCTCACAATCGACACCGAAAACAACAAGGTTCTATTTGCCATACCGGACAAGGATTTCTTGGATTTCCTTTTCAGCCTTCTGTCTTTGCCTCTTTCAACTGTCACTAGGCTGCTTTCCAGGGACCATAGCGTGCTTGGTAGCTTAGGCAAGCTGCATGAGAGTATCGAAAAGCTTGATCATATGTTCTTCCTGCCTAATCTTAACACTAGGGACACCCTGTTGAAACCCAAATCACCGATCCATCATTTGTTGATGACCAAAGATGACAATGAATCAGCGGCCACAGATGATGGAGGGTATGTTCGAAAACATGCTACATACTTTTTGATGGATAACTTGCAAGTGAAGGCTCCTCTTTCTACGTCTTATATGCTTCCTTTGATTCTGGTTAAGAAATTTGATCCTGAGGATGGTACCGTTAAGCAGAGGTGGCTTAAAGTTGAAGAGAGGTGTGTTGATGTGGGCAGGGATGAGGTATGAACTCTCAATTTTGCTACGAAATGATCTAGATCACCCATTTGATATCATTTGGTTGGTACTAGTACCATAGCATTAGGTTTCCTTTGAACGACGAGCGGATTATTTCCTTTGAGAATGCCTCTCCATGGACCTAAACCACTATCCAAATGACGTAATCCGCCAAAACAAGAGATTCGATATTTGAATTACAGTAACATGTGCACCGATACCCTAGCCGGATTCCAACCATGTTGATAGAAGTGTGCTTTCCAATTACTAAAAGTTGAATTTCAATTTACTTATTGTCTGATGCCTCCCATAGTTTTTTACTTCACATGTTTAAATGGAAAACATGAATGTTTTGATGAAAAGATGACTATATTCTATAGGCTTCTTGTTTTATCAAGATGATAATTACCTCTTTTTTCTTCTTATTTTTAGGCTTTGAAATTGCTGAAGTCATCATTGGAATCAAAGACAGTTCTCACTGATGTGTTTCTTGGAAAGAAAGAGGCAAAAGCAGAGGTGGAGGCAGAGGCAGAGGCGGCATTGGTGCAATCTTGTGTTTCAAGTGGAAATGATAGCTTGGAATATGAATGGGATTTTTGTGGTTGATGGCTAAACTTTTGCAATCTTCGATTTAGAGTACTTTGTGATGGATATACTTCTGTTAAAAACCCGTTGTAAATTGACGTAGCGATCAACTTTTATTGTTTTTTTGAAGCAGATCAACTTTTATTGTTGGCACTCACAAAATGATTTGTGTTATGGGATTATTCCCATTGTATCTTTTATCTCTTTAAATTCATTACATAGCAACCTTGTGTTCTAAATTGTAACAATTGCAAAATATGAACGGTGGGTTCTCAGAGTGTGGCAGACCCTTCTCCTTCGAGATTGAGGGTGAGATTTGCTCCCTACATCGTCTGCTTCCAAGGAACTAATATCGCATAATTCATATTTTGATTAAAAAAAAAGAAAAAAAAAAAGTGATAACACGATATACTCCTATAAATCCGTTATTTTTCGACACTTTATTCGTACGAGTTTATACCGAGATACCAGTGTAGGTGAGAGGCCAAAAACATGACTACTAGAAATATTAGTAAGAGACTTTATAGAGTGTCAAATGTAGTTGTATCATTTTAGTTTGAACCCTAAAGTATTGTAAGAATAAACAAAATGCAAAATCCAACAACTTTGATGATTATGTTTTAAGACTTCGTTTGGAATGCTTCTCGAATTTTCAAAGTGTTTTAAGCAATGCTCAGCTAAAAGAGTTAAAAACGGTTTTAAACCATTGAAAGAAGTACTTTACAAAAATCACTTAAAAAAAAGAAGTACTTTACAAAAATCACTTAAATTTGCGTAAAACAGCTCTTTATACTTCTAACAAAAAAATTTCCAACGAAAATGCTATGAATTACAAAAAAAACATTTTTACATAACCAAAATCCAAACCAACCCTGAATGGATTGATACAAGGATAGACAGACTACTCATAAGCTCCTCGGGTCTTCTACAAACTTCATAATTGGATTAGTGTAAAAAAAAATTATCAAAAAAAAAAAAAAAACTGTTGGGCATAAACACCATGACAATATTGATACGGGCCTTAAGTAGGCCCAAAATCATTTTCCCTCTGTCAAACCCAAAGTGAAGGCCCATAAAAGAAAGGGTTTTACCAATACAAAAGAGAACGCAGCTATATAAAGCCACCAGAGTCGTCTTCACCACTTTGAAACCCTACTCTTCGGCCGCAGCTGCTCTTTCGCCTCAGGTACTTCTTCGCCCCTCTCCGTCTTTCACCCTATCGATTCTCTCAGAAATGCTTTGTATCTATGAATCTAATTGCTCACACACAACGCTAGCCTGCATCTAGGTTCTGAATCGAGCTTTTCTTTTAGGGCGTTTAAAGATTCATGCTTCTGCTTTCAGTTCATTTTGCTTGTGGTGTGGTGTTATTCTAATATTGACATGAATGGGCTATGTGTTTGTGGTTTTTGTTTGGCTTTGGGCTTATTTGAAATCGCGATTTGGTTAGGGTTTTACTGATTTAGTCTCTTATTGTTTGTGTAATGCTTTTCAGGTAGGATTGTTTCGCGCAGAGGTTTGAGCAATGGCCCCTAAAGGTACTTCCTTTGACATTGAGCTTTAAGTAGAATGAATATGCGACGATTTATTGTGATTAGGCTGTGAAATTTTATTTTTTTTCACTGCAAGCTGGTTTTTTTTTTTTAATGACCTGTGTTCAATTTTAATATGCAATATATTCGGTTGTCTACGCATATCTAGTAGTGTAGTCAGGGGTTTCTGAGCTTTGTGATGAAATGTTACGTTGTAGGCATTTTCTGTATAAGAGATGAAGCTTCGGATTGTTTTTTTACTTCTTTTCTTTTCCCTGGGCGATAGGACTTTATGTTCTTGTGTGGTAGATTAAGTTTGCAAGAGTGTTTGTATAGTTTGTAGAGTGAAATTAGAAGGGATAGGGTCTATTTGTGAAACATTTGATTTAATTCTGCTACTGTGTTTTGCCAAATACCCAAAAATTGCTAAAGGCTATAAGTTACACATGTGTCGCTGGTTGTTGGTTCTGGACTTCTGGTCCTCATACTACTAAATTATAAGTCTGTCCTAAAATTTTATTGTTCACCTCTTGCAGTTGACGGTAAGAAGGCTGATCCCAAGGCTCAGGCCTTGAAGACTGCCAAGGCTGTGAAGTCAGGGCCAACCTTCAAGAAGAAGGCTAAGAAGATCAGGACATCAGTCACATTCCACAGGCCAAGGACATTGAAGAAGGAAAGGAACCCCAAGTACCCCCGCATTAGCGCACCACCAAGAAACAAGTTGGACCATTACCAGATCCTCAAGTATCCATTGACCACTGAGTCTGCAATGAAGAAGATTGAGGACAACAATACCCTTGTTTTCATTGTTGACATCCGTGCTGATAAGAAGAAAATTAAGGATGCAGTGAAGAAGATGTACGACATTCAGACCAAGAAAGTGAATACTCTGATCAGGTAAATGCTATTAATTTATGCTTCTAGTTAGCATTGATCTTCTATTGGGGGTTGTCTTTGTGCTGTGATAGGTATACAATGTTTTAAGGTTGATGTAATTGTGCATTGTTACGCCTGCTGCAGGTTTGATTAATAAAGTTGTATCTAACTTATGACTTGTATTGTGCAGGCCTGATGGAACGAAGAAGGCATATGTTAGGTTGACACCTGATTACGATGCATTGGATGTGGCTAACAAGATCGGCATCATATAAGCTATTGTTGTGTTATCTTCTTAGGATGGAGCCAAGGGATTTTGTTATTGCTTTGACATTTTTGTTAGTAGTACTGTACTGGTTTAATACTCTTTCTTTAATGTGTTTGAGAACCATGTCTTTTTTATGGCAATGTGATGCTATTAAAATTTAGTACTTGCAATTTGGTAATTGTTATGTCAGATGTACTTGTTATTATACTCCTATATGCGTTATTTCCAGATTTGTTTCTGAGAATTTGATGAGTAAAATGAATATGAATTAGTTCAGTCTGGAATTAGAAGTGAACTGTTAACATTGAAAAATGCTCCAGACCAAAGAAAATATACTTTGTTACAATGATGATGTGTCGAGCATGTGTTCGAATGTTAACCTTTTCAATCAAAGAATTTCTCTCAAAGTTAATAGATACATTTCAATCTCTTCCCTCTCAAAAATACAAAAAGAAAAGAAAAGTAAAACAAAAGGATTCCTGATGAGCAGGTACATAAATGTATGGTCTAGAGTTTGCCCTTGTTTTGGTATAATGCAGAATGATCTCTGCTAATTACAACTCCGATGTCTGCTAATTGCCTTCATAGACTTTGAAAAGTTTAAAGGAATCAACTATGGTGTGTAATTTTTCTTTCATCTTCCCCCACCTCCTTTCGTTGGCTCCCGTCGTCAATGTGTAGAATTTACCTGCAATCAGCAATGCAAGTTATGGTCAAAAACAAAAAACACCCAACCTGCAAAGCTATATAAATATTTAGACAGTAGTGTATACAAAACTTGCTGTCTAAGTCTGAACAAATAGTAGTACCATTGTTAACAGATATTGTGCTTAGAGCGTGGCGAGTAAAGTTTGGAGCCTTGGCCACAAACTCAAAAGTGTAATATGTTTTCCCATCAATCTCATGCTGCACCAAATTTACAAACACCATTAAAACATAAGAAGAGATTCAATACCCTATAACAGAAGTCTTGCGGACAAAGTTCAACAAAATTATATATCCTTTAAAAGTAACTCATGGTGAGAGGTTTAGATATATGTTGAATGTCTAGACAATTGCAGCATCGAGGATTAGCTATTCACAACTTTATCTCAAGTTTGCTATATATCAGGAAATTTCCATTGTTCTAAACTAGTTGATGGATTCACTTAAAAACTAGATGTATCAAACAAAATGAAATCATGGAACAAACCTCTGATGCCTCAATCAGCTTTGTTTTCTGGGTAGGAGGAGCCAGAACCTTCTTGATCAAAGTCTCCGCCACCTGTGATTGATCATCAAGGGTAGGACTGAGCAAAATTGATGTCAACATTTGGGAATCTAGCGGGCAAGGTTCATAAACTTCTAACCTCTTGTGGAGTCCCAAATTCCTTGATGTCTTCCTTGACAGTTGGGAAGAGAGCCACACTCGCAGTTTCTAGTGGCTCAATCACATCCTTGAATACCTTGTCTTGGCCTTCAATGGAAACTTCCTGCCACCCAAAAGGGTAGACAAATTCGTATCCGTCTTTCTTGTCCGTAACAAGCTGAAAATTCTTTTTATTTTCTGCAGCAACTGAGCCATATCAAAGGTGTTGTTTTAGGATATCAGTCATCATTTTAGTAAGGAAAGCAACTTACTTTACACATAACGGGCATTGTTCTCTTGCTACTAATGCTATCTAGTATTTTGAAGTACGAAAACAATGCTAGACTTAAAAGAACAAGATACAGAACAAGTACAACTGTTATAATTCCTTACATGATACAGAATGTTGGTTCATGAGAGAAGCCCAAGAAGCAATTGTCCCTGCAGCTAGTACCTGGCGTCTCCCGGATCTATCTGCCAAGTATAAACATAAAATTAGATGGAATTCACGAAGAAAAGAAACCCTTATATTTTAAAGCTAATATCATTAATCAACAGAACACAAAAGCATGAATTGAGCCTAAAAATGCCAGAAACTATTACTGCTAACTGAAACAGACATTGATATATAGCAATGCAAATCGAAAGGAACAGAAAATAATGAAAGTGAGGACCTTGAGAAGGAGAGCATGCTGAAGACGATGAAGCTTGTTCTGCTCTTACCAAAAACGACACGCTTCTTCTATAGCAATGTGAATTGCTTTGCTTATTTTGTACCTAGTTAATGCAACAAAGTTCAATGCAAATTAAGCAGGTGAAACAAGAAAAAGAACAAGCACTATCAAACACTGAAGCTCTACAGCAGAAAACAATAGGGGCATTGAAAACCTTAGTGAAGGAGTTGAGCACAAGGGTCCTGTGGAGTGAAGGTGAGTTCTGCAGGGTCGCCATTGTTGGTTTCTGTGAATGAAGCTGGAAACAAAGTGTAGTCACTGTGTGAGTTCAGAATTGCCCTATTGTTTTCTGTGGTGAAGTGGTGATCACCTTATCTGTTTCTTTGTTTGTTTGGACAGGATGAGACACCTGGCTGTATGCCTTGTTGCTCTTCACCTTTTTCTCTCTTTCACTGTCAAAAAATAGAAAGTCAAATATTGCAAACCCACATTTTTTTTTTTCTAGCTAAAAGGATGATTGGAATTAGAGAAAATACACTACATTGTAGACCTAGACTATTCTACGGAAGGGAAGTCAAACTCGAGAGAAAATACTAGAGGTAATTTGTCTTAAATTTAGCGTCTCATACGGGAGGGAGAGTCAAATTCAAGAGAAGATTTTCATATTATTTATCTCGAATTAAGTGCTTGTTGCGGGAGGGAAAATCAAATTCAAAAGAAGATACTCTATATTATCAAACTTAAATTTAGGGTACGTTGCGAGAGAGAGAGAGTCAAACTCGACACTTCTGACAACATTGATCTCTCTACATTTGGTGAAATGGGATCCATTTGATTATGGCTTTTAATGAGTTGTGGATCTTCTCATATCGTAAATTATGACTAGATCATCTCATGATTTCTTATGCGAACTAGAACCTCCATCATTCCTCTATTTCATGATGCAATGGCAGGTTTAGTCGGTCCATGTTAATGATGTCTATCTTTTATCTTCTTTGTCATTCCACTAAAGCACGTTATCTTTTAAGTTTTTTTTTTCTTTTGATGTCATTGTCACACGGTTGCTACAGAACTCAAACCTTTTGCTAATAAAGCTTAAAAACCGAATATAATTAGGATCAATGTCTCATACACTTTTAGCCTTCAGAATCAAATTCCAGTGACGATAATAATTATGTTCCACAAATTTCTTCATATATGGTGCCAATCAAGATATGTTAAACATGCACATGGAGATTCTAAATGCGAAAAACTTTTGGAGTTAATTTGAGTAGTGAGAAAAGATCGAAATTGAGTACATGTTAAGTGTTCGATTTCTTCCAATGTAATATACTGTTTACATTGAAACTCATACGAATATGTCCCTCTGATTTTGTTTGTTTTTTTGCTTGTATTTTATATAGAAATAGCTAGTTAGAGATCAGCTAGTTGTTATTCTTATCAAATCCTACTAAATGACCATTATGACAAAAGTCCTTCTGCAATATTTTTTTTAATTTTTTTTTTTTGATCAAATAAACAACTCAAATGCTACAACTAGTCTTTCGTGAGTTAAACTCACAACCTCTCACTTTCAAAGGGGAGACTATGCCACTAGACCAAATGGTACTGGGCTTTCTGCAATATTATTGTTTAATTAAGATTTCATCATGATTGCACAACTTAAATAGTGATTAACGACATAATTAATCTCTACATTATCAAGTAGGTATACAAATGGCAAACCCAAAAGAGAAAAACGCTTTCTATAGTACATTATATATAGTTTGATTTGTTGACAACCTACATGTTTTTGTTGTCATAGATTGATGTAAACAACTTGCAATGATTTGATTAAGGGGTACGGTTCCCAGCACTTTCCAAAAGAAATGCATTTTATTCAGTATGTAAAAGACTATTCTATAATTTTAGGGAAGAAACCGAAATTTGAACTCTCGCATATTCTAGAAATAAATATAAAAAGAAATTGATAACAAAAGTTACAAATCACCACAAGTCAAGAAGAACTGATATGGTGGTTTATGCATTAGCTCGCTCTTTTAAGACAGAGTTTTTCACTTACTCGATTCTTTAATAGTGTGGTTCGTGTTTTTGCTCGCTCAACTCGTATTTTAACATTATGGCTATTTATGTATTTACTTGGTTTGTTGTTCAAATTGCTTAGATATTGGCTCATATTTAATAAAAATTGATGAGTAAAGAGTGGCCAAATATGGAATCAAAACTTTTGTCCCAATTAGTTTTGTGTTTCTTCATCAAAACAATAACCGGTATAAATTGTGGAAGGGAAGAAGAAGATGAAAGTACACTTATGTGACTTGTGGCAAAAAAAAAAAATTCATATAATTCGTCTTTGAACAACAAAATATTAAGTTTCATATGTTTGATTTTCTCAAATATCTTTTTATTATCAAGTAATTTTAGATAGAGTGATTTATTTTTCAGTATTGAACACAGTTTCGAACTCAAAAAACACGACGGATAAAGAAAACACAAGTTTCTAAGAATTTAGGCATTGACCTGCCTATTCCTCCAATTTCTTGGGTGAATTTGATTAGTATCATAGGCAAAATCAAAAGCAATAAAAAGAGGGAATAACAGCTTAGCAAATAGCAACAGTCCAAATAAACAAAGTGCAGCACCCAACTCAAAAGCAAATGAAAAGGAATGATGGGCACAGACAGACGAAATGCCCTGGCAATAAACAAAAAAAAAAAAAAAAAATTCTGACCTTCTTCAATTATGTCTGCTCCCCCCAAAAAACAGAACCAAAAAAATATTCTTAAACAAAAACCCCCCAAATTTTAAATAATCCACGTGTCTCCCCCCACCAGGGACTCCCCCGTAATTTGCCCCCTCCCCGCACAGCTGTTTACACACTAACCAACCCAACCTTCCTTCTCAAAATTACCAAACCACCCCTCCCTCGCCGGCGTTTGACCGTTAAACACAGAGACAGAACCACAAAAAAAAAAAGGAAAATAAAATTTGATTTTTTTTCGAAAGGGTGGTTCTAGTTGGACCTCCAAATTTAATATTTGGACCTCTAATTTTTTTCAATTATTAATAGATTTTGTCAAGTCATATGAAAAGACAAATAAGGACAAAGTTAGAAAAATGAAAAAAAAAAAAAAAAAAAAAAACTCATCTTACCTTCCCCAAATATAACATTCAATTAAATTGTTTTTTTTTTTCCGAAATTTCCTTATATTGTCATATAGTTTTATAATTTACCTAAAACAATTAAGTAAAAATTAATAATTTTTATACATGGCCTACAATTAATACAAAAGTAAATTCAAAACAATCTGATTTGAAATTTCCTTAAATTATATTAATTGAATATTATGATATAGTTATTACTCGATATTTCAACCCAAAACCCATGAAATTAATCCTTCTATGAAATCCTTCTTTTAGCAAATTCAAAGGAATTCTAGGAACATATCAAAATCGAGAACCAACCCTCTGATTAATTTTGGTGGAGGAGAGATCTACTCATAAGAGAACAATATCATGTGATTTTGATTCATTCTTTTTCTCATGGTTGAATATAGAGATAAAAAGTAGAGTAAGAGATTATTGTATCTCATGTTCAAGGGTGTTTTGGTAAAAATAAGGAGGTCCACTTAGCTTTTTAGGATACTAAAAAGTAAATTAGAGGTCTACTAAGTATAGGAGGTCCAAATAGCAAATTTGGAGGTCCAACTAGAACCACCCTTTTCGAAAAGCTGAAACCAAAAAAAAGAAAAAGAAAAAGAAAAAGAAAAAAGAAGAAGAAGGTGACAGTGGGTTTTTGTGGGTTGGGGTTGGGGTTGGGGTTGGGGTTGGGGGGAAGGGTCAATATTTTCTTTCTTTCATTCTCCGCCTTCTTTGACCGAGTCGACCCATTTTGCCCTCCAAAACCTTCTCCTTCTTCTCTTCTTCGACGACTCTCTGTTCTTCTTCTTCTTCTTCGGGGAATAGGGAGCTAAAAGCCAAAGAGCAACAACCAAAAAAACCCAGATTAACAACAAACCCAAGCATCAATTTTTTTCCTCTAAATTTAGCACAGATCCGCTAAATTTAGAGGGAGAGAGAAACAGAAGCCCCATTTACAGAATTAGGTTTAGGGTTTTTGAGGAAGAGTGACGGAGCTTAATAAGGGAAGATGATGATCAATCGGGGGCTGTTCGGGTGGTCCCCCCCGCACGTACAGCCGCTGACTCCGGTGTCTGAGGTCTCGGAGCCGCCGGAGTCGCCGTCGCCGTACATGGACATGAGCGGGGACACGTCGGCGCAGCCGGTCGAGCAGGAGGAGGAGATGGAGGAGCCTGAGGAGATCGAGCCGCCGCCCGCTGCCGTGCCGTTTACGAGGCTGTTCACCTGCGCCGACCGCCTCGATTGGGTTTTGATGACCGTCGGATCGCTGGCGGCCGCCGCGCACGGCACGGCGCTCGTGGTGTACTTGCACTTTTTTGCTAAGATTATTCATGTGCTTTGGATCGAAAAGGATTCTAAAGAAGCGCCGCCGATGCATGTGACGCCGGAGCAGTACCAGAAGTTTATGGATGTAAGTTGTGAAACCCTAGTGTCTGATTTTTGGGAAAGAAAGAAAAATTGGGATTGTGTTTTAGGTGGGGGTTTGGTTAATTCAGCTGGAATTAGCTGATTTAAGTGGGGATATAGTTCTTCATCTTCTGTTTATAGGCAGGTGTTTCCTTTTTGGGTTAGTTTGAGCTGGAAATGGCAGGCTTGGAGTTTGGGATTTAGTGTTTAAAGCTCGTTCTTTTAGGTCTTATAGTGGATTTACATGGAAAAATTTGCATTCTTTTTGTAATCTGGTAGGTGTTCTTTCTAATTCTAGCCGGGCACTGGTTTTTATTCCGGTTTTATTGCGCTAGCTTATCGGGACTTACTGAGAATTTATGTTTGCTGCTTATACTTCCATGTAAAACTCATTTTGAGTTTACAATCTCGGGATTAGATTCTTTCTCAAGGAGCCGTAAAGGAAATGAAAAAAGGTTCTGTTAATCAAGTTGATAGCTACTGTAGCACTCTGTAGATGTGATTCCTATTATTTTGACTTGGAAAGATGGCTAGTTAGTAATTTGTGTGGAAGTCATCTTAGGTTATGGGGAGATCAGAGTGTCTTGCACAGGGCTATTGGTTACTTTTTTCTGCCATAACAACTTCAATCAACGAGTGTTGCTATGGTACGTCTAGACAGTTGCTTTTGCTGAGTCATAGGATACTTACCACTGATATATTTTCCTAATCTTATACACTGCATGACTGTGGACAGTTTGTTACTTAGAAAATATTCTCATATTTCGAGGTTTGGTAGTAATCAGAGTTGCGTATCACATTCCTTTGATATCAGACAGCACTGTCTCTGTATCTTTGTATTCAGCAATTGGGAAGTTGGGGAAAATTACATGGGCCAAGAATTTGATGATGCGAACTTAGGTCTTTTTGAAGTTTGGCTAAGCATCTAGTGGCCTCCTATCTGATTTGTTTGTCAATGAAAGGGTGGTAGTGCTTTTTCTTCCTGAGGAAGGGGAATTTTTTAAAAATGTTACAGCAAATATGTGAATTACAGGTTACTTTGCTTTAAATTTCGTGCGAAACCTTCGGTCTGAAGTTTATGTGTTATAGAAGAAGTTACGTACTTGAAACTCTCAATTAGAAATTCACTGTGTGGAATCATTATGTCACCAAAGTAGAATCTTTTAATAGACAGGCAGCTTAGGTATTGTATTGAGGCGTAATTCATTTTTCTGCTTTTGTTTTCTTTTCTTCCTCTTCTTTTTATATTATTAAGTGCCTTTTGTTTTCATTCTGGAATATTATTGTGTTATCATCTACCTTTGCAATGAGCATTCAATTCTAAATGGAAGTTTAAGGTATGAGCTGAAAGTCAATAACCGTCTTATTGTCTGCCTGCAGCTTGCTTTAAGCATTGTTTATATCGCTGTGGGTGTTTTTGCTGCTGGTTGGATTGGTAAGGTTCTTTATCATTATATTACTTTTTGTTCAATATAGGAAAGGCTTGTTTGCATACATTGTACTAACTTGTCTTATGTAATAGAGGTCTCATGCTGGATTCTGACTGGAGAACGGCAGACTGCTGTCATCAGGTCAAGATATGTTCAAGTATTACTTAACCAGGATATGAGTTTTTTTGATACCTATGGGAACAATGGGGACATCGTGAGCCAAGTTTTGAGTGATGTTCTACTCATTCAGTCTGCTCTCAGTGAAAAAGTATGCCTGAGCCTAATACATTGCCTCATTCCCCTTTCCCATCTTCGCACTCACGCTCAATTAATTTTCACAGTAATCTCTTGGTTCATGTGTCTTGTCTAATCTTTTTAATCCCGTCTCATAACGCAGGTTGGAAATTATATTCATAACATGGCGACATTTTTCAGTGGGCTCATTATTGGATTCATCAACTGTTGGCAGATTGCGGCTATAACATTAGCCACTGGTCCATTTATTGTTGCTGCTGGAGGAATATCAAATATATTTCTTCACAGGCTTGCTGAGAATATTCAAGATGCATATGCTGAAGCAGCTAGCATTGCTGAACAGGTTGCTTACTATTTTACAAATCTTACGTACAATTATCTCCCCCCTTCCTTTTGCTTTGTCATACCATCATATATTCGTTGAAAATAGCGATATACCTTGCTGGTTTTATTATTGTATTTAATTATTCGGTGAGATTGGATGCGTTCTGGTTTTCCATGTTGATGAAGTGGTTAAAGCAATTTTGTTTTAACTGTCCGTACATCTCCGTTTCGCAGGCAGTCTCTTACATTGGGACATTATATGCATTTACAAATGAAACATTGGCCAAGTATTCTTATGCAACATCACTACAAGCAACTCTTCGATATGGTATATTGATTAGTCTGGTGCAAGGACTAGGACTTGGATTTACATATGGGCTTGCCATTTGTTCATGTGCCTTGCAACTCTGGGTTGGAAGGTTCCTGGTTACTCATGAAAAAGCTCATGGTGGTGAAATTATAACAGCTTTATTTGCTGTAATATTAAGTGGCCTGTAAGTATCTTTGCCTTCTGTATGTATATTATTGTTTATATATGTATATATTTGTTTTTCTGATGATGGGTATGTTTTATTCCTTAGTACTAATGTGTATATATACCTTCACATACAGTGGGCTGAACCAAGCAGCAACAAACTTCTACTCATTTGATCAAGGTCGAATTGCGGCTTATAGACTGTTTGAGATGATACAAAGATCATCCTCTAATGTTAATCACGAGGGAACTACCCTAGTGGCTGTACAAGGAAATATTGAGTTCCGGAATGTGTATTTCAGTTATCCATCTCGTCCGGAGATTCCTATTTTGAGTAGTTTTTACCTCTCTGTACCTGCTAAGAAAGCTGTGGCACTCGTGGGTAGAAATGGATCTGGAAAGAGCAGTATCATTCCCCTCATGGAGCAGTTTTATAATCCAACATTAGGTAGGAGGATGGTCATATAGCTTTCTCTTTGTGGCGTACATGCTATTTTCCATTCAAGGTTCTGCTGAAACATTTAGCAAAAATTTCTGCTTGGAGATTTCCAATGGTTTTTCCATTTTGTGGTGCAGGAGAAGTTCTTTTGGATGGAGAAAATATAAAAAACCTGAATTTGGAATGGCTCAGAAGCCAGATAGGGCTAGTCACACAAGATCCTGCCTTGTTAAGTTTGAGTATAAGAGATAATATTGCTTATGGGCGGGATGCGACAATGGATCAAATTGAAGAAGCTGCTAAAATAGCACATGCACATACATTTATTACTTCGCTTGAGAGATCGTATGAAACACAGGTCAAAATTGGGCAAATGTGCCCCATATTGTTTTTTATGTTTCTAATTTTTCCTCCTACTGCTTTGTATTTTATTATGTTTTAAAATATTTGTATTCATTTATGCATTTCAGGTAGGAAGGGCAGGATTAGCACTGACAGAAGAGCAAAAAATAAAACTTTCAATTGCCAGGGCAGTGCTTCTGAATCCATCAATTCTTCTGCTTGATGAGGTCACTGGTGGACTTGATTTTGAAGCTGAAAGAACTGTTCAAGAGGCTCTAGATCTCCTCATGTTGGGACGTTCGACTATAATTATAGCTCGGCGGCTTAGTCTTATAAGGAATGCTGATTACATAGCTGTGATGGAGGAAGGTCAACTAGTTGAAACGGGTACACATGAAGAGTTAATAACCCATGATGGCCTATATGCAGAGCTTCTCAGGTGTGAAGAAGCTGCAAAGCTTCCCCGGAGGTATGATACAAGATCACTGTTCTTTCTATAACTTTGTTGAGGATTGTTGGGATTGCTTTTACAAAATCTTTTTAGTGGTGTATGTGCCTAGAAGTTTCTTATTTATTTTTTAATTGAATTTCTTTCTTTTGCTAACTTGGTTATGTCTTTAATGGAATCTTTTGATGCAGAATGCCAGTGCGGAATTACAAGGAGACTACAGCTTTCCAAATTGAAATGGATTCTTCAGCAAGTAATAGCTTCCAAGAACCATCATCCCCAAAAATGATGAAATCACCCTCACTTCAGAGGGTTACTGGTATATTTCGAATGGGTGATGTCAATTTTAATGCACAGGACTCACCAAAACCTAAGAGTCCACCAGTAGAGAAAGTGGTGGAAAACGGTCAGCAGCCCTTGGATACAGCAGATAAGGAACCATCAATAAAGCGGCAGGATAGTTTTGAAATGAGACTACCAGAGCTACCCAAGATTGATGTCCAGTCTGCAAATCAACAAACAACAAATGGTTCGGACCCTGAATCCCCTGTTTCACCCCTTTTGACATCTGATCCGAAAAATGAACGTTCTCATTCACAAACCTTTAGCCGCCCTCATAGCCATTCTGATGATGTTCCCATCAAAGTGAAGGGAGCAAAGAGTACACATTATAAAAAGTCACCATCATTTTGGAGGCTTGCACAGCTTTCTTTTGCAGAGTGGCTTTATGCTGTGTTAGGAAGCATTGGTGCTGCTATCTTTGGTTCCTTTAATCCTCTTCTTGCTTATGTTATCGCACTTGTAGTAACAGCATACTACAGGGGTAGTGAAGGTCGTCACTTGAGGCAAGAAGTAGACAAATGGTGCTTGATCATTGCTTGCATGGGTATAGTGACAGTTGTTGCCAATTTCTTGCAACACTTCTACTTTGGTATCATGGGGGAGAAAATGACTGAACGAGTTCGCAGAATGATGTTTTCAGGTGCTAGACTCTTAACCTCTTATTAGTTTTCTTGATAAAGCTGACTACTGTGTAGGCACTTTATTCTCATATGTTGATCATCTTGTTACAGCAATGCTCCGCAATGAGGTGGGATGGTTTGATGAAGAGGAAAACAGTGCTGATACCTTGTCCATGCGCTTGGCAAATGATGCTACATTTGTGCGAGCTGCTTTTAGTAATCGGCTTTCAATATTCATACAGGATAGTGCTGCTATCATTGTGGCTGTTTTGATTGGGATGTTGCTACAATGGCGATTAGCACTTGTGGCTTTGGCAACCCTACCTGTTCTCACTATTTCTGCCATTGCACAGGTATTCATCATGTCTACTTTCTTATACAGGGTTTTCTAATATTTGCATTGGAGTATCCAAAAGTCTTCTTGATTGAGCCTGTGTTAAAATCCTTTGCTTTTTGTGTATTAATAGATCCTTATAGCTGGGTCTTGTTACTCACTGTTATAAACTGGGTCTTGTTACTCACTGTTATAAACTGGGTCTTATTCAAAGAATTTACTGAATGGTCCTATACTCCCATTTATCCTTTCATTTGATTTGTCAAATTCATTTGTTTTTGTAATTTTGTGATCTTTGCCACACTTAACATATTATAAGTTGCTATATTTTCATTAGTTTCAGCTTTATTCTTTTGATTCGAGGTTAAAATTCCATTGGTTTTCACCCAATGATCTTCATTTTAAATATTGCAGAAATTATGGCTTGCTGGTTTTTCAAGGGGGATTCAGGAGATGCACAGGAAAGCATCTTTGGTTCTTGAGGATGCAGTTAGAAACATTTACACTGTGGTAGCATTCTGTGCTGGTAACAAGGTAATGGAGCTCTACAGATTGCAGCTAAAGAAGATCTTTAAGCAGAGTTTCTTTCATGGAATGGCCATCGGGTTTGCATTTGGTTTTTCACAGTTCCTTCTTTTTGCCTGCAACGCTCTTCTCCTCTGGTACACTGCATACTCCGTGAAACAGAAGTATATGGATCTACCTACTGCTCTCAAGGAGTATATGGTTTTCTCTTTTGCAACATTCGCACTGGTAGAGCCCTTTGGGTTGGCTCCTTACATACTCAAACGACGTAAATCTCTCATTTCAGTATTTGAAATCATAGATCGAGTGCCAAAGATTGAGCCAGATGAAAGCTCCGCCATGAAACCACCTAATGTTTATGGAAGCCTTGAGTTGAAAAATGTTGATTTCTGTTATCCAACCCGCCCAGAACTGTTGGTGCTGAGCAATTTCAGTCTCAAAGTAAACGGGGGGCAAACTGTAGCTGTGGTGGGAGTTTCAGGGTCGGGTAAGAGCACTATAATTTCTTTGATCGAGAGATTTTATGATCCAGTTGCTGGTCAAGTGATGCTGGATGGTCGAGATCTGAAGCTTTATAATTTGAGATGGTTGAGGAACCACCTTGGTCTAGTTCAACAGGAGCCCATTATTTTCTCGACAACAATAAGGGAGAATATAATATATGCAAGGCATAATGCTAGTGAAGCTGAAATGAAAGAGGCTGCAAGAATAGCGAATGCTCATCATTTCATCAGCAGCTTGCCTCATGGTTATGATACACATGTGGGGATGAGAGGGGTTGATCTAACCCCAGGACAGAAGCAAAGAATTGCAATCGCTCGTGTTGTTTTAAAAAATGCTCCCATTTTGTTATTGGATGAAGCAAGTTCGTCTATTGAATCTGAGTCAAGTCGAGTGGTGCAGGAGGCCCTTGATACATTAATCATGGGGAACAAAACAACCATTTTGATAGCTCACAGAGCTGCAATGATGAGGCACGTTGACAACATTGTAGTTCTTAATGGAGGGAGAATTGTGGAAGAAGGGTCCCATGATTCTTTAATGTCAAAGAACGGTCTGTATGTCCGTTTGATGCATCCTCACTTTGGCAAGGGTATGCGTCAGCACCGCCTTGTTTAGGATGGGTCTTTGATATTAACACGGGGTTTACCTGTACAGTTCTCGTTCTCTCATTTTGTACTGCTGCAAATATCTGCATCCGATGGCTTTATCCTAGAATATACGATGGTAGATTCAGAGTTGGCAGGGGAGAATAAGAATCAGAATGTGGCGGGATGTAACAATGTTTATAGAGCAAAATGAGGGGTGGAACATGGAGGCAGAGGCGGATTCATAGTCATATTGTTCAAATGTAGGCTTTAGGAATAGGGTTTTTGATGTTTGGTTGGTCTTTGAGGTTGTGCTATCTGGACTAATTCTTTAGGAGGCAAGCATAGGTAGGTTGGTGTTTTGTGCCTTGTCTCCATGGTATATTGATTGTTTTGAAGCAGAAAGTTGGCATCAATACAAGGGTCTACTGAGGTGTGGGGCTTTTCCCTAAATTTTAGTTTACTCGACTTGATCTTTTGTCAGTTGGATGGTAAATTTATTTGGGGGGAAGTTGTTGTAACATTTGTAAATATATAGATGATTTAATGCTATTCATTTTTTTCCTGCCTGGTTCACTATTTGATTTCGAGTCCCATCAATCTTTAAAATCTCTATAATTATGTTGCCTGTTAAACTGAAAAATGCTTGGCGCAGGAGCCATTCATTCTTCTTTACAAGCCAATCACAAATGTCATCTTCGTCTTGATTTGTTTTTGACACGCAAATGTGGATGGATTAGGAGAAATGAATGCAAGCATTTGTTCTTTAAGTGCTTAGTTTTGGGTGAAGGCAGCATTAGGTGTCTGTC
Organism: Rosa rugosa; assembly: GCF_958449725.1. Classification (NCBI taxonomy): domain Eukaryota; kingdom Viridiplantae; phylum Streptophyta; class Magnoliopsida; order Rosales; family Rosaceae; genus Rosa; species Rosa rugosa. Next base: position 44,712,784 of record NC_084825.1, read on the forward strand.
CTACAAAAATGACCTTTGGAGAATAAACGACTTAATGGTGAAAAAATCCATTTTCGAACCCTATGGTTGACCAGGATGTAAGTAGTTAAATGTATATATTTTGAAATCAGACAAAGTGATTTCTTCTTGCTTTCCTCATGTACTCTCTAGTTGTAGCCATTGTTCTGTTCCAGGAAGAACTTGGAATACTATATACACCAGATGGAAATTTCACATTGGTGGTTGCCTTCCATGACATTGCATTTTAGATGTCAAGCATTCTGAAAGAGTCTGCAACCATTTTAAGCTGGTTGCGGTATCTTTTCCACCGTCTCTCATTTGCTCCGACGATTAGGGTGTAATATCTCCCTGTTAGAGGGCACATACAAGTTAGCAACATTGAATAGATCAGATTTCTCTATAGATCAAGTTAGCAACACTGAATAGATCAGAGTTCTCTAGATTTCTTGCAGAAGGAATGATCAGACTTTATCTCGTTTGGATTTGAAGTCTAGTTTACAAATCTAACAGTACAACATGTCAAACGTGTAGGAAGACAAGTGAAAACTTAGTGAAGATACTTACCATTTCCAATGGCTATGGTCGCAAAGGAAGTGGTAGAGAAGTTCGGAGATGTGAGTCCATACTCGAAGGTGTAATAGCTCTTCCCATCTATAGTTTTCTGCATCCAATGGATATCCAATGAAGGAAATGGTTAAGATTTCAGAGTCGGACAGTGCAAGAGTTCTATTTAAAGATACGATGCAAAGAGTAGAACCTCCTGCATGTCGAATATCTTTTCTACTTGGTTTGGTGCAGCAAATTTGTGTCTCACCAAATAGGGAACAACCTGTTTAAAGAGAAAACTTGTTGACTACCATTAAAGAAACAACAGTAAAACTGCATTCATTCATTTACCTCTTCCAATGGACCCAAATCATGGATGTCACTTTTGTCTGTGGGTATAAATCTCACTCTAACATTGTGAAGTTGCATATATCGGTCCTTGAAAGCAGAGTCATGTGCCCTGAAGTCAAAATCCTGATAGATGGAAACATACAAGTACGTTAATATAGTGAAGGGAAGAGATTTTCTCTATGGTAAAATTAGGCTGCTTCTGCATAAATGTGATTGTCTTCCTAGTTCTTACCCTCCAATCAGAGGGGTAATAATATGAATAGCCATCTTCTTTGTCAACATAACCTCGGAACTTGTCAGGTATTCCTTCACATTCAAAAAAATTCTCAATCTATAAATCAAAGGATAAAGTTCATTTCAAAAGTAAAAAAATTGATACTTGCAACTATTGATACCTTCAGCCAAGAGGGAACTTGTATGAAGTAGACTTGTAGTTAGTGCTCCAACTCCCAAGAGTAGTGGCCTTCTCTTGTAATAGCCTAAATTTCATCAAGGTGATAAGTCGAGGATAAAGAAATTATTATAATTTTAGAATCAATTAGAAGTTCATACATTTTCTTTATGACAAAACACCAGTTTCAGGATAACAATAAAAACAGGAAGTAATGATTGATAATAGAAGTTACACCTACAGCTCAATGGATATAAAATTATCTATAACAATGAACAAAGAGAAAAAGATCACATAAAATTGAGATAGAACTCAGAGGCTAATTTAAAAATTCCAACATTATCCAAAGAAGCATTTCTGTGGCAGAGCAATGGATGATAATAAGACAACTGCTCACAAGAGAAGGTCATATATGAAAATTGAACTTTATAGGAACTCATTTTGATATTCCTGGCATATGCATAAATCAAGTGCACATTCAAAGCCAAAGTCTACAAATTATGCATCATTGAGCATGATGAGCTTGAAGAAAAACTCAGATGGATTATCTTACTTTCTTCACTGGAAGCTGTCTCACTGGAGCATGTGATGGTTTTACCGGAAAAGTAAGCAGCGGTAGCTTTCGGAACCTCATTATGATTGAGCAAATTCAACTGGTGAAAAACCACGTACACAATTAGTACTAATTAGCTTAGCTAGCAAGCTAGCTAGAGTAGTCCTTCATGAACATTACTGAGAAAATTGGTGCTTTACCTTATTGTCAGGTAAGGTAGTGGAAACCCAGCTCAATGAGAGTGATGATATTGCCATAATTTGAATGTGAGAACCGGCTTTGGCTTCAGAATTCTGATATTGTAAGTGGATGGTGGAGACTGAAGCTTGTAGTTTGGCTTTCTGATGTGGGTTATGAGGCTTGGAGTTGACTGGGCTAGCTGGAGAGCTATTACACGAGAGAGGCACGTGACTTGCATATTATTGAAAGAAAGAAAAATGAAAAGAAAAAAAAACACGTGGCTAGTTGCCCATGATTGTAAATCAAGTTTTCCTTACTGTTCAAAATTGTAGATTAGAAATTTAGGATAAAATGATCAATGTATCTTCTAGTATAACAAGCAATTTTTTGTGTAATTTTCAGATTAATTCGAATAAGGCGTAATTAGTCATACAATAGTTTACATTAAAAAAAAAAAAAAAAATTCCACAAATAGTTACTCAACTATGACTCATTCGACACTTTGGTCACTAAAGTTTCAAATATATCACTTTGGTCACTCAACTATTACACTGTCAATCACTTAAGTCACCATAAGAGTATTTTTTATAATTTTTTTTAATGAAAAAAATTAACAAAGTGACTTAAGTGATTGACAATGTAATAGTTGAGTGACCAAAGTGATATATTTGAAACTTCAGTGACCAAAGTGTCGAATGAGTCATAGTTGAGTGACTATTTGTGAAATTTTCCCTAAAAAAAATATTTGTATTTGAGACTACGCGTGTCTATATTTTTTTTTGAAGGAATGACGACAAACTATATTAAGTAATAACCGAATGTTACATGAGGCGATGCAAAAGCATCGAAAGAAAACAAAAGAGCATAATGAGATGCACAATCGCATCTATAATAAAGAGAAAATAATAAAGGATAATAAGATGCACAAACGCATCTTGAATGAGAGGTAACCAGGATGTGACTTGATGTCGAACGACATCACTGCACTGCATATGTCACGAAAGCAGTGTAAATGTAATAGTAACAGTAACCGTAGCCGTAACCGTAACCGGTGTTATGATCACCTAGAAGAGGTGATTCACTCACCAGGAGTTCGAAAGTAACCGAGGGTGTCAAAAACTCGAAAATTATCAAACGAACTCCTAAGAACCAGAACCAGTACCAGTACCAGATCAATATGAGCAGCTGTCTCGGATCCAAGATCCGGGTTCGTAAGCGTCCAGGATCCCAAATACGGATCCAAATCAGGCCCGAGTCCAAAGTCAAGTCTGACACAGCAGCCTTGACAAGAACCCAAGCCCATGTGAATCTGATGAGGGCACCTAAACTCCTGGGCCCCCAAGCATCAGTTCCTCTCTGGGCACCCGACAGCCACCGCACCCAATCACCACTGATCTGAGCCGCTGTTCCGCCGCCGCGCCAACTCTGGCTCGAGCCACCCACCAGCCGGCGACAATGGTCCACAAACCCAGACGACCTGTTCAGAAGAAAGCCGCCGGTAGCAACTCCTAGAGAAGATGCACAAATATCAGCCTTCAACTCACAGAAACGACGCCACCAGTCATGCTGCTGCAGCTCACCGCAACTTCTCTCCGCAATCCTGATGTCGAATAGCAGAAAAAAAGACGCCGAACGGCCAGAATGATGCCAGGCGTGGAGAGAAATCGCGGACCAAATCTGACCCGACCCAGAAGACCGCAAAAGCTCCAATCGCGCCCGCCAAGATCGACCCAGATCTGCCAACGCCTCCGGCATCACGACACTACCTTTGAGTCGCGCTCGCCTAGGCCTAGACAAGCCACCACAAAACGGCACCACCATGGGGGATGCATAGGGATGCACATCAAGAGACAATCGATCTGGAACCCAAGTCTCCAACGCGTGTCTATATAAGATCATTTGTGTCAATATGCAAGAAAAGCCTAAAATTCAGATATTGTAACTGGGATTTTGTGGCCAATAAATACTTTCTAAAATAGAATGACGAGTGACGAGACAAGTAATTAACTTTGGGTATGCAGTATGCTTAGTATTATTTAATAAATCAAGAAAAAAAATTGAGATCTCAATCTTAATACTCGCCACTGAGGACTGACATTGCCCACCTCTATGACCAATTAGGTTTGGTTAACATCATATTCACAATCCTTAAAACAGAGGGAATTGTACTTGGGAATAGGAATCCTAATACATTTTTGGGTGGCAACTCAAAAGCCATTTTTGGCAACTCAAAAGCCGATTCCGTTTAGGAATAGGAATCATTGTGAGATATCGATCAGAGGCCCGGGCGCTGAGTATTTCACTATATAAAGACCTCAATGGCGTTGCAGAAGCAAACAATTTCTGAAAACATGGTCCAAGTCGGAGTCATGGGAAATCAGAAAAACGTTCCACAAACAATAGAGTGGACAATAGAGCACCACAAGCTCTTCGTGGACCTGCTGCTCCAGTCCGGCGGTTTCGAGAAAGTTCGCGCGTTCATACTAAAGAGGATGATGAAGACAGTGAAGGGTCTTACATGGTCAGCTGCGTTAGACCATTCTCGCCAGTTGGAACAACTACAGAAGCAAACTCAATCAGTTCTATTACGTCGTCCACCCCGAAAACCTTCTTGTAAACTCAGTGTTTTGGTGGACGATTTGGTGAGAGACTTGGAGGGTCTAATCATGGAACGTAAGCTGTCAACGTGGACACTCGAGCATCACAAGCGTGTGGTGGATGCTTTGGCAAAGGTGGGTGGCCTTGACATGGCAAACCCCATGGAGAAGACGGCGGTTAGGGTTTTGAGACTGATGGAAGAAGAGCGCCGCCAGGGTCTCACCGCACGGATGGTAACGAAGCATCTGATAGGGTTGCGCTATTTACAGAGGAGAACTCAGGAGGCCATTGTTAAAGCGGCAGAGAATAAAGCTAAACTTGGCTGCAGCGTCAGGAGGCCCAAAAAAGTGAAGGTGGGAAGAAAAAATAATAATAATCGACCAGCAGAGTGTCATGGCCTTTCGAATCATACGCTGGCGTAAAAATTGTATATCGAAGAAGCCACTCTTTTTTTTTTAGTGACTTCTTCTCTTTGTATTGAATGAAGGTTTTGCCAAAATAGCAATATGCCGGTAAAAGTCGCAATTGTATTTTATTGTAGTTCTATCAATCGGGTCAGGATCCTGGGACAATTTTTTACACTCTTTCTAAGCCCTTAAGATCAAAAGCATTCAATGATTCGGATTAATTTTGTAAATGATGTCAACATATCAGAAGATGATTGGACAAATGATGTGGCATCAAATTAATCGAAACAAAAAGATTAGATTAAACTTTTCTTTTTATTTTTTGAAAGATTAGATTAAACTTTTCTTTTTATAAGAAGCCATAAAATGAAAAAAAAATGCAGTTAGATGAATAGAAGAACACGATTAGAAAAAAAATTGAAGGAACTATGAAGACCCCAGCATAGCTCCATCATCTTCTCCAAGGTCCAAGTATTGAAATCAAGACAACTTAATTAATTCCCTAAGAGATTACAGTATTCTATTGTAGGATCTGTGCTCTGTTTGGTGGGAATTTTGACACTCATATTTCATGATTGTGATCATGACGGAGCAGGAGGATCAACCGGAGAGCATTTCCATAGTTCTCAGGTAATTAACTTCTCAATGAGTTTGGGATCTTCCCTTCCAAAAGATTTGAACACAACTCTAGGTTGATGATGGATGTTAAGTTTCCAATGGAACTTGAAATTTCACTGTGAAAGGCATTGGCAGAAAGAATTAAGGACTCAAGATGCATGGTTCAAACTATACAACCACTTAGGTATCAGAAGATTAAGAAATTTCATGGAGAGATCAATTTCCCTAAGAGACGTGATATTGTGTGGACTCCTGGAAATAGGACCTTGGAACTTGTAACGCTTTAGATGAACATAAATTAGATTTCTAAGACTGAAAACTCACCTTGGCATCAAAGAATAAAACTTGTTGTAAGAAAGATCAAGGATGGCAAGCGAAGTAAAATTGAAGATAGGTAAACGGGAATGCTATGAAGTCGACAACTGACCATGCGTAATTCCACCGAAGAGGGGAACATGTTTATCAGTAGCAACCAATGATCAGATGCCTTTCTAAGAGAAACATATAAGCAATAGAATTCCATATTCTCTTGGGTAATTAAGTTGTCTTCATTTCAATAAATGGACCTTGGAGAAGACGATGAAGATAGAGCTAGGGTTCTTCATTTTTCCTCTACTTCTTTTTCTAATCGTGTTCTTCTAATCATCTCATTGCAATTTTTTTTTTTAATTTTATGGCTTGTTATAAAAAGAAAAGTTTAATCCAATCTTTTTGTTTCAATTAATTTGATGCCACGTCATTTGTCCAATCATCTTTTGGTATGTTGACATCATTTACAAAATTAATCCGAGCCATTGAATGCTTTTAATCTCAAGGGCTTAGAAAGAGTGTAAAAAATTGTGTAAAATTGTGTGTCCCAGAATCCTGACCCCTATCAATCACATAACCCTTTTCCCCTAAAAATAGTTTTTTTTGTCCGAGCATCATTTCTCATTTAAAATTGTGGATTATAGTCAAAATCACATGTTCTTAGTTTCTCATCAAAAATTTTCTACCTAAAATTATGATTTTTTTTTTAAAACTGAGGGTACTTAAAAATCTCAAATCGTTGTTTTTCATGATTTTTCAAAATCAAAAGATCGAAATAGAATCATTAAAAATGAAAAAGAAAATCATTGATCCTGCAAGTTGGATATCTTGATCTGATTTTTCACTTTTGGATCAAGACAAGTTGCATCTAGCCAGGGTAAATATATGGTCCAAAAGAGATCCAAAAAGAGTTAAAATGGCCGAAATAAAAAAAAAACAGCCGAAGGCACTCCCGAGGTCCCCAGACCTGAGCTAGAAACAATCTCCATATTTTAAAGTGATTTATTAATAGGTAGAAGTGTTGGACCAACTTAATATTGTAAGATGAGGGTGGAGAACCTAAATTCCGACCAAATACAGATAAAAAAAGAAATAAAATATATGTTTTGACCTGTTAATGAGTTAATTAACCCAAATTGCTAGGCAACGATACAGCCTAGTTGATTCCATAGTGAGCTGGCTACTACGTACCCCAGATGCATATATCAAGGTCAGAGGGATTATTTTTAGGAAATTAACAGCTCAAGGGAATTATTAATGGGAAGTATGGTTAATTAGCTTTTTTTTTTTTTTGGAAATAAGTTAATTAGCTTTCTTTATACAATTAAGAATTGCAAGGGAAGGTAGTTAATACGTGCGTGTGACACAAGAAAGAGCTAGGGTTTCTCAACAATCAATTTTTTTTTTTGAATAATTCTCAACAATCAATATATAGGGACAGTTTAGGGTTCCATACGAGACGGACGGATTGAAAACATCAAACGCCTCCACCCAAAAATTGTTGAAATTTCGTGCTGTACGTTTTCTAATGATGGGGTGTCAGGTTCTCTCCTCTAATGCTTTTTAAATCGTTCGATGAATTATCTCAAGGAATTTAAGGTCTGATACGAGCAAACAAAATTATTTGAAGAGGTTATTCATCAAACCCCGCTACAACCTTTTTTGAGATTCATCGGGTCATTGGATTTTTATTAGACACATGGATGTGGACGCGGATGGTCAAGAACCAATGGAGTGGACGCTGGAGCACCACAAGACGTTTGTGGACATAGTGGTCCGGCTGGGTGGCTTTAACAAAATCGGAACACCGAGGATCGTAGTAGCAGAGATGATGAACAATGTGAAGGGTCTTTCCCAGAGAACCCTAGTGCAGCACATGGTTTGGTTTCAGCTAATAAACAAACGAACCCATTTATCATTGGGTCTCAGAACGAGGCCACCGCTGCAACCTTGTTCTGATTCGTACCAGAGTTTGGTGAGCCATTTTGAAGGTCTGCACGTGGCACCTCCTAAGAGGCTGTTGTCATCGTGGACGGTGGAGCATCACAAGCGGGTGGTGGAGGCAGTGACAAAGCTGGGTGGCCTGAGCAAGGCAACCCCGACGGTGGTTCTGAGGCTGATGGATGAGGAGCGCCGGCAGGGCCTCACCGTACGAACACTGAGGCTCCATCTTTCAGGTTTGCGGTATCTACAGAAGAAAACTCAGAAGTCTATTCATGAATGTAGCCAAGGCAAGGCGCTGAGAAATAGGAAAGTCAGTACCAAGTTCAAAAATTTTGTACAACATTGACACTAATTTAATTTTGACATTAATGATCTCTCTCTATCTTTTCTTTTTCTTTACAATTAGAGAGATATACGTGTGCTAGAAATCTAGGGACCAAAATTTCTAGACAATTTACTATGAGTTTATTATAAATTATCTCCTCTCCCTTCATACGCAGTTTCCTTCTCATATCAGTAAGTGTTAACTGTATGCATCGCACATGGCGAGTTTATCAAATCAAATTTCAAACCCTTGAAAAATCTTATTTTCATTGAAAAACAGATTTCTAAGTCACGTATAAGAAACATCATGGCCCAACTATCAACCGCTAGAAATCTATTCACATCCTCTACTCACGTAGGAATATTTTGGTCATACCAAATTGGATGCAACATTTCGACCCCTGAGGGCTGAGGCCCTGATATTGCTTCTCGATCAGATTCACCCAATATTCAAAAAGACGGAAAAATAATAATAACCTCAAATCTTCTTTAAATGCCACTAGACCAAATGATATTGCCAATTTTGGTGCTTTGGGTCAAGGACCCTTAATTCTATTATCAACCCAGCAAATTAGAAGGGGATCATCGGGATAGCTGATGTATGAAAATATTATCCTCTACTTTCCTTTAGGTTTGGGAATTATAGATCAATGAGGATTTTAGTCCGAGACGGAAGAGTTCAGACTGCTACACTATATATACATATATAACCGGTAATTAATTAGGAACTTTGTTAATCAAACCCTAAAGCAAACGAGTTTGATTCATAGAAACATGGAAGTTACTGACGGAGATCACCAAACCAGAAGAGACCCTTTGATCATAGGGTGGACGCTGGAGCACCACAAGCAGTTTTTAGAGTCGGTGGTGCGCAACGGTGGTTTTAACAAACCCTCAATTACTCCAATAGTAGTGGTGGACGTGCTGAACAAGGTCAACGGTCTTCGCCCGTATCCTATTGTGTACCACATGTTCTGGTTCCGAAAATTCCACAAAGAGAATGAATCCCTATTCAAGAAGTTGCCTGAGTTTGATTCTTTGGTGAGAGATTTTGCAGGCCTAGGCGTGGAAGGAGCAAAGTGCTGGTCGTCATGGACAGTAGAGCATTACAAGGAGGTGGTGGAGGCTATTATACAGCTGGGTGGCCTAGGCAACGCAACACCAGCGAAGCTCCTGGAGTTGGTGGACCGCCGCCTTGGCCTCACAGTAGAGATTCTAGAGCACATACTTTCGAGGTTGGAAACTTTGCAGGAAAGAACTCAAGAAGCTACGTATGGCCACGGCGGTCCACTGCGGCCAGGCAGGCAGAGAGTGAGTGGTAATGTAGTTCATCCTTACACTCGAGAGAAAATAATAAGAGATGAATCTACGAAACTAGCCACTATTCTCAAATCAAAAGTAGATGAAACAATCATGAGCCTCCGGCAACTCACAAGAAAACAAAGAATGGAATATTTGGAGGCAAAAGCAAGAGCAACAAGAGCAGAAAGAATGGAATATTTGGTGACAAGAGCAGCAAGAAGAATGGAAAATTTGGTGACAAAAATGGATCATATTAATTTGGGTCGATCCGGAAGTGAATCGAGTAAATAAAAGTACGTCGCTCATTAGTTAGGTTCAAATCTTGTTTTATGCTTTCTTTTTCTTGGTGAAGTCTGTACTGAATTTCTATGACAATGGTTCAATTCAATCATTTTTTATGATAATTGATATTTTTTGTTTTGAAGTTGATGAAATTTTTTACCGATCATGTACAATGCTAATGGTATAATAGCTATTTATTAAATTATTAATGATTAATGTTGATATAATTGATAAATGATATCTATTAATGCATATGGGGGCTTCAAGTTATCTTGTCTCTGGTTGCATGAATAATTTAGCCTTGGAGCTTTGTGTTTTAAAGCGCTTTGATGTCCTCCCTTGTAAGCCTAAAAGGGCTCCTCGAATTGTAGAAGTGAACCGGCTTCCTCCCATTCCTTTTAGTTTTTATTTTCTATACACAGACTGATTCTTCCAGAAAGATGGCTTGGCCATAATGAATGTAATTAAAATTGCATACATAAAGCTCATGGCATAAAAGAGCCATTGCTCAGATGAATGACATTGCCTATAATGCGGCTACCACATCTGATAGGCAATCAAAGTTGAAGTTGAGAGACACTTCTGTATTAATGAGAATAACCTGTAATTTGTATATTTGCTTCTACCATGTGAACAACAAAGTACAACAAAAAAAATGAGTGCCAATGAATCAATTGGACAGCGTATACACTTTCGGAGGAAAAAGAATTGGAGTCAGTCATTGGGTTAATAATTTAGGTTAATGATACTTTTTGCAACAAGCAAGCACACAGTCCTCCAGAAACTGAGTTAGCTCAGAAGTATACAGCTTCTGGTCATTTCTGAAATGATCAACATGAGGTGTCGAGACAAAGTTGCAAGCCCTAACCTCATATCCAGCCCTCCGCTGCTGTTTTATGAACGACTCCACAGATCCTGCAGGAATGACTCTGTCTGCCGAGCTGTAGATATTGATGGTTTTTTAGAAGGTAGAGAAGGTTAGTTCTTAGGAAAATGTGTGTAAGATTTGTTAGGACAAGGGTGTTAAGGTAAGAACTTGGAAGTTTGAAACAGAGGAGATGTTTTAAGTTTAGAAACAGAGGAGATGGTTATAAAACAGAGGAGCTGTGGTGACGTTGGTTAATTCATTACTATCATACAAGGCTTAATTGATACATATATATAGAGACCAAGTCCACCGACTTGCATAATTAACCGACCTTCCCTATGTGGTTAGTTTCACCGACTTGACATATGTGGTTAATTACTAACCACTCACTAATAGACAATTCTAGAACACACTACACATGATTAACTAAAAAGATTATTCTAGACTAAGACATGCTCTAGACATATGATCTAGATAACTAGAGATAGGTCTGGAAAATTCCAATGTGCATTAGTTATTTTAACACTCCTCCTTAATGCGCATTGGTGTTACTCCGAGCATGCCTCGAAGCATTTCAAATCTTGATCTTGTGAGCGCCTTCGTGAAGATATCTGCTAGTTGCAACTCTGTCTTGCAGTCCTGCAGCTCAATTTCTTTGTTGGTTGATGCTTCTCTTAAGAAGTGATGCTTGATATCGATGTGCTTCGTTCTGTTGTGAAACACCGGATTCTTTGTCATTGCAATAGCTGACTTGTTGTCGCTGCAAATCTTTGTAGCATTTGCTTGGTGCTCTCCCATGTCTTCAAAAATTCTTCTCAACCATATTGCTTGACATGCTGAGCTTGCCGCTGCTACGTACTCTGCTTCAGCTGATGACATAGCCACTGTATCTTGCTTTCTTGAAGACCATGAGAATATACCAGACCCGATTGTGAATGCATAGCCTGAAGTGCTTTTCATGTCATCCTTTGATCCAGCCCAGTCACTGTCTGTGTAGCCAAACAGTTCTGAATCATGGCCAACTGGCCTTGTTTTTGATGTAGGCCGATACCAGATACCATAGTTAATGGTGCCTTGAAGATATCTTAAGATTCTTTTTGCTGCACCATAATGTATTTGACTTGGACTATGCATGAATCTTGATAGAAGGCTTGTTGCGTACATAATATCGGGTCGAGTGGTAGTCAAATAAAGTAAGCTCCCAATGAGACTTCTATAGCATGACGCATTTGCTTTCGGAGATCCATCCTCCTTTCGAAGTTTCTCATTGGTGATGAGTGGAGTAGCCACGGCCTTGCACCCATTCATCTTGAACTTTTTCAAAAGATTTTGTGTATACTTCTTTTGGCATATAAAAATCCCATTTTCTTCTTGGTTTATCTCAATACCAAGAAAATAGTGCATTAGGCCAAGATCACTCATCTCAAATGTCCTCATCATGTCTCGTTTGAATTCTTGAATTATTTCTTCATTATCACTAGTATAAATTAGATCATCCACATATAAAGAGACGATGAGGATAGAGTTACCTTGAGTTTTGGTGTAGAGTGTTGGCTCACTCTGACTCCTTCTGAATCCGGCATTGATAAAGTATTTGTCAATGCGACTGTTCCATGCTCGTGGTGCTTGCTTAAGCCCATATAGAGCTTTCTTCAATCTAAACACTTTATCTTCTCCTCCTTGCTTTATGAAACCTTGTGGTTGCTCCACATAGATTTCTTCTTCAAGTTCTCCATTTAGAAATGCTGACTTAACATCAAGTTGGTAAATTTTCCATTTCTTTTGAGCTGCAAGAGCTACAAGAGCCCTTATGGTGTCAAACCTTGCAACTGGTGCAAAGGTCTCATTGTAATCTATCCCTGGCTGTTGTGAGTAGCCCTTAGCTACTAGTCTTGCTTTATACTTTTGTATTGAGCCATCGGGATTGAACTTGGTCTTATAGACCCATTTGACACCAATTATTTCTTTATTTGATGGGCGCTCTACAAGCTCCCATGTTTTATTTTTTTCAATTGTTTTAATTTCTTCTTCCATAGCTTTTTTCCAATTTTCTTCTTTTACTGCAACTTCAAAACTCTCAGGTTCTAAAGACATGAAATTGCATGTTTCATATATATCCCTCAATGACTTTACTCTTCTAGGTGGTGACTCTGGATCAGAATCATTTTGGTTTGGTGGAAGAGTATTAGAGGGCGTACCTGGAGTGTCACGCCCCGAATTTTGAATAATAAATTCAAATCCGAAACATGAATAATTACAATTACAAAAATTCAAATTATTATTTTTAACTTTCAGAGTAACACGCCTCACACACTTAATATTACAATTCATTCTCACAAGCAATATTGTAAAGCTCTAAATGAGCATAACACACCTCACAACTTACAATTGCTGTAAAACTATAACAATTGCTCTAACCGCACGATCACCGTCCTGGTTCTCCTGTCCTGTAGGATTACCCGCTACACAATTTGAATAGTGTACCGGGAGTTGCAACAACACAAAACCCGGTAAGCTTTTTACAGCTAGTATGAGTAAACAAGAAAGAACTGTTGATTTTAAATTACAATTCTTATAACTCAACAACACAACCAACAATCTCAACATCCACGACGCAAACGTCAAATCAATTCAATATCACCACTTTGGTCCTATCACACAACACTATCACCACTTTGGTCCTATCTCACAACACTACCACCACTTTGGTCCCATCCCATAACACGTTAGAGCTCTAACTGCCTCGTTACCTCTGACACCTTGGCCTAGGGTCAAGCAACGGCAAAAATACTTCGGTTAACACTATAACCGTCGCGCTTTGGACATCCCCGTCCTCAGCACACAACTTCGGTTAATAATAAACCGTTGCACCTTGGACATCCCCGTCCTCAGCACACAAACACTCCGGTTATCCTTAACCGTCGAACTTCGGACACCTCATCCTCAGAACCCTACATTCTCTAACTCTATACATCCTCCAATGTAAATCATGAATATTAACAAGAACTCATCAATCATGTTCATCACATATAAATATGGTAAGTCACATGTCAATTCATAATAATTTAATCATCCCAATTCCACACTCTTCAATGTCACACCATTCACATATAATCACGTAAATATATATATACATAATTATCCGCTCAGGAATAATCACTAATACCAACTATAGTTCACATGCAATAAAACTGAGAAATTCATTTGTATAGTAAAAATCATTTTACTTACCCATGGACCGTAGTTGATCAAGTCCATATGATTTTAAAACAAATATTTATTCCATAAATATTTTCACGCAATTACGACAAAATAAGGTAATTAAATTTATTCGGTTCGTAATATGAACCACGTGAGGTTTACTCACCTCTAAATTCCCGCTGCGTCTTCTTAACAGCTCAAAATACAATTTCACGAATCGTCCGCCAAATCAAACTGTCGATCACCTAATCAAACATGACCTTAACTTAGCCAATAACTCAAAAACATAATCAAACGACAATCCAACGGTCGGATTGAAATTAAATGACGATCCAACGGTCGGATCCTCACGGATCGCCTTCCTAATCACTGTTTTGCATTTATACGAAGATCCAACGGTCGGATCTTCGCCCATGACCACACAAAGCCGCTGGGACAGTCATAAGATCATCATATCAAAACTACAAGTTCATCTGACGGTCCTAACTTCACATATCATGAATCAAACGATCGAAATCGATCGAAACGTAAAAAATTCATAACTTAATCATATGATATCCAAAAATTGCGTATAATATATCAAAATGATCGTATTGAAATATAGAATCTGAAAATGTACAGAAACCGTATTTTTGACCCCCGGAGGTGGCCGGAAAGGGCCGCCGGAGTTAGGGACAGAGCCGCAGCCGACCACCGCCAATGGTGTCGGGGCCAGGCTGCTCCGCTTCGTCTCATCATGCCTAATGATTTTCTTAACTAGCATGTAAGCTGAAGATGACCGGAAGGGATAGGAATTACCTCAAACCAGTCGGGTTGGCCGGAAAAAACCCCAGAAACCGGCGAGCTCCTAGTTCGACGTAAAAACTGCAACTTCAGGCCTCGATTCCTTCTGGAGAGTTGTTAAGAAAATCAAGGTGAACTCAGTGGTTCAAAAATCAATCAAAACGATGCACTACAGCTCGAGATATCACGATCGAAAGGTTTTGGTTTTCGATCGAAAACCGGTCGAGCTCCGACGAACGTGAAACCGGTCACTCCAGGTGCGATCCTTCTAGTATGATGATCAGCAGGTTGAGGCGAGTTCATAGAGCTAAGGATCGAAAGTTTTGGTGGCCGGAGCTAGGAGAAAACCGGCGTTGACTAAAGTCGAACTCAAATCGGACCGGGCTTGCCGCCGCCGCTACAGGCCGCGCCACCGTGCAAGGCTGCCACAGACAGGTGCGCAAGGACCATACGAAGCCAATGGAAGAAGTTTGGTGAGGATCGGTGGCCGGAGGAGGAAGAAATAGCCGGAAGAAAATCGAAGGCGATTTCCGGTCGGGGGAGGGGGAGGGGCTGCAGCTCAATTTCCATTTTTGGAAGTTTCTGAAATTATTTTCGGAAATTTCCGAAAATGGAAGATTTATACTAAATTGGAAACTTTTTCAAAAAAATCATAACTAATTCATACGAACTCCGATTTTTGCGTTCTACATATGCACGCGATCGTATCGACGAGCTCTACAACTTTCATGAAGGGAGTTTTCCCAAATTCCATACATATAAAAAGTCGATTTTCGCGTGCCCCTAAATAACGTACGTTTTCGAAAATTAATCGTTCGAACTAATTCCACAACTTCTCCGAGCCTCGTACTCGCTCCCACTATTGTGAAATCATTTCTAAAAATCCACGGAAATTAATTTGGATTTTTTTTTCGGGGTATTACATGGAGGTTCTGAAGTTGCTTCTTCATATGCTTCTTCTCTCAACTGGTTTGGAGGAGTCATTTGCTTCTTTCTTGTTGGGACAAAAATTTTCTTCTCAACTTCTTCTTTATCCCAATTCCAAGAAGCAGATTCATCAAACTTGACATCTCTGCTGATCATAAGCTTCTTGGTTTTTGGATTATATACTCGATAGCCTTTAGACTGCGAGCTGTAACCGACAAATATGCCAACTTCTGATTTTTCTTCCAGCTTATGTCTTTTAACTGCTGGAATATGGACATAACATATGCACCCAAAGACTTTGAGATGCTTCGCCGACGGCTTTCGATTGTTCCAAGCTTCAATTGGGGTCTTGTCTTGTAGAGCTTTCGTTGGGCATCTATTTAGCAGGTATACTGCTGTATATACTGCCTCTGCCCAAAAGGTCTTTGGCAGGCCTTTTTCATATAACATTGACCTTGCCATCTCCATCACAGTTCTATTTTTTCTTTCGGAGACTCCATTTTGTTCTGGAGTATAGCCCACTGTCAACTGGTGCTCTACTCCTTCATCTTCACAGAATTTATTGAATTGATTAGAGGTATATTCTTTACCTCTATCACTTCTGAGAACTTTGATATATCGGCCACTTTGTTTTTCAACATGATTTTTGAACTTTTGAAAAATCTTGAATACTTCAGACTTCTCACGTAGAAAGTAGACCCATGTCATTCTTGTATAATCATCTATGAAAAGAATGAAGTACCTGCTTTGATCAAGAGATGGCGTCCTCATGGGTCCACAGACATCGGTATGCACTAGCTCCAAGTAATCTTTTGCTCTCCAAGCTTTTCCTGAAGGAAATGCTTGTCGATGTTGCTTGCCAAGCTGACAGCCTTTACAGACACCTTCAATCTCCTTTATGCTTGGCAAGTCTCTCATCATCTTTTTTTGAGAGAGAATTTTTAGTGCACGAAGATTAAAGTGGCCGAATCGTTTATGCCATAGCCATGAATCTTCTACTTCTGCTTTCATGGCCATATGTAGCCACTGGATAGGAAAATTTCTATTTTCCATCCTTATTTTAAAATTCAATCTTCTTTTTTTATCAAATATTTTGCAGGAGTCTCCAGAAAATAATAGAGCATAACCATTTTCCATCATTTGGCCAACACTGAGTAAATTATGCTCTAAAGTAGGAACTAATAAAACATCATCAATATATTTAGTTCCTAAATTAGTCTGGATGGAGATCGTACCTTTTCCTTTTGTGTGCACCAAGTCACCATTCCCCAATTTCACTTTTGACTTCCTTGATGTATCAAGGTTGGTGAAGATGGATTCATCGCCACACATGTGATTGCTACAGCCACTGTCGACAAACCACTTCCTGTTCTTCTCCTCAAATGCAGCTTGACAAGAATAGAACAGGTGCTCGTCCTCCACATTCTCTTCTGAAAAATTGGCTCGGGGTTTCTTCTTGAGTTGACAATTTTTCTCTATATGGCCGAATCTGTTGCAATTTCGGCATTTTGGTTTGCCCCGGAACCAACAGTCTAATTCTCTATGATTAATCTTTTTACAAATTCCACAAGGAGGATAATTTCTTTTCTCCCTTATATCTTTTTTATTTTCCCAAATTTTGGGTCTTTCTCCTCCTCTAGAAGATTCATTCAACTTTGCATCTTTTTTATATTTCTGAGATCGTAGATTGAGTTTAGACTGGAATGCACTCTCTACAGGAGTTTCATTCCGACTACTCAATCTTTTTTCATAAGCTTCTAAAGAGCCTATTAGTTCTGTCACCGAAAGAGTTGAATGTCTTTAGAATTTTCGATGGCAGTAACTATTGGGTCATATTTTTCAGTGAGACTAATAAGTATTTTTTCGACTACTCTAGTCTCACTAATATTTTCACCATAGGCTCTTATTTGATTCACAATTTCCTTGAGTCTGGAATAATAATCTTTAACGATCTCAGACTTTCATTTTCAAGTTTTCTAGATCTCTCCTCATTGTTTGTAGTTTAACAGCACGTACCTTTGCCGTCCCTTGAAACTCCTCCTTCAACATGTCCCAAGCTTCCTTCGCCGTAGAAGCTCCCATGATTCTTGAGAAGTTTGCATCATCTACTGCTTGTTGAATAGCGTAGAGAGCATTCGCATCTCTTTGTTTCTCCTTCTTTTCTTGCCGTAATTGCTCCACGGTGGGATTTTCCGGCGTTGAGAACCCTTTGTCAACTATGTCCCATAGATCTTGGGACATAAAATAGGTTCTCATTTTGATGCTCCAGAAGTCGTAATTTTCCCCTGAGAAGATGGGAAGAGGAAGGGATGTTTGATTGGATGTAGAGGTCGACATGGTGGACTCAAGTGTTACGCCCTGAATTGATCGGAACTGCTCTGATACCACTGATGGTTTTTTAGAAGGTAGAGAAGGTTAGTTCTTAGGACAATGTGTGTAAGATTTGTTAGGACAAGGGTGTTAAGGTAAGAACTTGGAAGTTTGAAACAGAGGAGATGTTTTAAGTTTAGAAACAGAGGAGATGGTTATAAAACAGAGGAGCTGTGGTGACGTTGGTTAATTCATTACTATCATACAAGGCTTAATTGATACATATATATAGAGACCAAGTCCACCGACTTGCATAATTAACCGACCTTCCCTATGTGGTTAGTTTCACCGACTTGACATATGTGGTTAATTACTAACCACTCACTAATAGACAATTCTAGAACACACTACACATGATTAACTAAAAAGATTATTCTAGACTAAGACATGCTCTAGACATATGATCTAGATAACTAGAGATAGGTCTGGAAAATTCCAATGTGCATTAGTTATTTTAACAGATATATAATTGCGGACAGCTTGGTTGTCGTGCTGACAGTAAGCCCAAAATATCAGAAAGCCTCCTGTTCACTGTAAGAAGATTCAAAACCACCTCAAAGAACTTCTCCAAAACTAAAAGCAAAGCTGCCTCAGTTACTGCAGGTTTAGGTGCCACTCCTTTGCTGTCAATCAAAACATCCATGCCTGACTCACTAGCGTCTACTCTGGTGGTCCCTTTTGTTGCTACACTATGCTTTTTCAGAAAGGCTGCAGAGAAACCAGAGGCCCAGACCTGCGGGTCAGGTGCTGCAACAGGTGCGGAATCCACAACGCATCCCCGAATCCTGCCCATTATTGAAGGATCGTGCCTCTTCTGGAACTTCTCCAACATTACACCATACGTTAACCATCCAGTGTTGCTAAAAGTATGAAAAAGTAAGTTCTTTCCCGGCTCTTCTTCTAACCAATCAGCCAAATGAGTTACAAGCAAGTCAATATGCTCTTCCACTTTACCACCAGGCTGGTATTTAAGAATTTCAGCCATGGGTAAAGTAAAAGTAATGGCGTGAAACCCCTGCGAAGTATACCAGTCAGCATACCTCTTAAGATGCTTTTGCTTTGGTCCTAACCATCCCAGCAAAACCACCACAGTCCTCATCTTTGCTGATGAACAATCGGAGGTACCGGAAACATCTAATGCATTTGGCTCAGGCAAATGCCATCTGTAGGAGACCTCAGGGACGGAAGTAGATGATGATATATCATGTTTATAAGCAGTTGGGTTCGGCGCTTTGCCCAAGTCTGCAGAGTGATACAACTTAAGAAGAGCAGGGGAAGATGCAACCAAAGAATACAGCAATTTGGGACCAGAATTGCAGTCGGAATTGGGAATTGGGAAGTTAATGTTGGGAACAGGTACTTGAATTCTGGAGATAAAGGACAAGTTTGCAAGCTTAGAAACCGAAATGGCTGAAACGCATGATGAGGAAGAAGTTGATAAGTCGGTGGAGGTAGAAGAGTGGTTGGATTTGTGAGAAGGCAGTATGAGAGAGAAGTCGGAAGAAAATGAAGCAAAGCCAACAGCGGCGGCGGCAATGAGAGGTCGTTGAAGATTCCAGACAAGGAACTCATGGTGAAAATCTCAATCTCCTTCTCATGCCAATATCACCATATATAATAATTACCCAATGTATAATAGAATCTAGTTCGATGGAGGTAGACACACCACTACAATTATAAGCAACTGCCACACACACTATTCGTGACAAATTTGGGCCAAAGGCCACATATGTGTGTGTCTAAGAGCCATTGCCACATTGCAGCCACGTTTCTTTGGGTCAGTGCTCTGTGGGCCGGTTGCTTTGGCAAGAATACCCACGCTTCACTCTCTACGTGACTTGTTTTTCATTTTTGACATGATGGGTCCCATTTCTTTATATAAAATGTTGGGGGCCAAAGTTAGTATTATATTATTCTAGTATGGCCACACTTATGCTGGGTTCGTGTCTTCATCAATACAAATATTAAAAAAAAAAAAAATTGATTAAAATGAATTCTCAATATCTGAAATTTTTTCTGGTATATATAATGAAAATCCAATATCTGTGTATTGAATATACAACAATAATTTCCTATATTGTAAAAATCAACTAAATAGATAAATAAATCTTTCTATGCAAACTTTAGTACATCAATAGTGTTATACTTCTCTAAATACTAACCAACAAACCAAATGGCTTATGACCTCAACTTCTCCCAGCCTCCAACAACAGCTCTAACATGATTGAAAATTTTATACATAAGTAGATCTGTAATCTCTACATACCATATACTAATTGACCTTGCCTTAACTTCTCATTGTCTTGAACACCAGTTCAGACTCTTCAAAATTCAACATGGAAACTGGATACTCTGAGTTGGACTTGATATAAATTATCCTGATACAGAAATAATAAAAAATAGCGTATCAAATAGGTATCAACTCCAAGCATACAAATTATATATATTGTTTAAAACAGCAGTACTATATATATGCTAGAATTATAGCTAGTTAGGTTACCTTCTCAGTGAGTAACGTATTCTTGTGTGCTCCTGTGCTTAAGTTTTGTTCTATCATACGCTTTTGTAGCTGTCTGTTTGAAACGATAACCTCCTAACACATTATGTCTGAGAAAAGATTAAATACCAATAACAATGGTGTAAGACAGTTTACAATGACTAATTTGAACATAGGAAGAAAAAGACTCACTAACCCAATTAACTGATACTGTAGTTCGATCGAGACATGCAGCAATAGCAGAAATTCACCGTTTGGAACATGAATACGTTGATTAGTCTAACAAGCATATGAGATGCGGTTGATTAGTCAGTGGCATTGAATCATCTTCAATTCACAAATTTAAATTGTTTCAATGTTGTCATTTTTCTTGGATTTAACAAGTAATAAGCAACATGAACTGAATTTCCCTTGAAGCCATATGATCAAAGTCATAAAACACAAGAACTTTGATGGTAGAGCAGTAAACTATCACAAGTTTTTAACAGAAGGCTAAGCTTGTAGGTTTTGGTAAAACTAATTTATCCTAGAAATTCAAATGACGATAATTGTAATGTAGTTATTAGCATTTCAGTACCATGTTGGTTTATAGAAAAGTACCTGAGGTTTGATGGCTATTTTATCATCAACTATCCAAGTTCCTGCACAGTTGACAGAGTTTACCAAATCCCTCTCCAAGCCTAGAAACTCTAGTCAATAATATACGAAACACTATCGTGTAGATCGATAAAATACTAGATATACGTTTTCAATACAAATGAAAACTATAATGAGTCAAAGAGATGTCGCATATTTTGGGATTTCTTCAAGTGTTCCGAGTCCAGTCAATTAATGACAAATAATGTGTAGCTATAACATAAATTTACCTGCTTGAGCAAGTAACAAATCTTTGTCTTCTCTTGTTCGTCGTTTCCTGAAGTTCTTTCTTCCATATTACTGACTGCAAAATCAGCATCAATTGTAATTTAATAAAATGCTAAACAAAAGATATATATGCCAAGTCCTCCAAGAACTGAAAAAATGAAAGTAAAACCATGATGATGATTGGAGGAGGGCTTGGCATATTTCAGTTTTCTGTTGCAGCTTTCTGTTCCATATCCTGAAGATCTGAGCTTGTAGAAGTTAAACCTTATAAAGCGCCTAGTCCAATAAACAATCGTTAAATATTCAATAAAATCAAAGCATCAGATACCAAATACCCAAAAAAACTAGATCAGAAGATAGTTGCCTGATCGATGTGGTTTTCCCTACTTGCAGAACCCAATCAAAAAAGACAACCTAATATCGATTACCAACCAGGACATGAGAATCTAACAATTGAAATGGAGGCACCAACAAAAAAAAAAAGAGCTCCTCACCAGAAAAGAGATCATTGGTTGGTGACTGATAAGTAGTTCGGAATGCTGATGGAGTGCCATAGAAATGGATTCAGATGGGTTGATGGGTAGATCTGAGAGGAAATATGGCACTAGATTCAACACAGGCAACAACAGAGAGAGAGAGAGAGATGTTTTGCAGAATAGATCTATAATTAATAATTTGATATAGTGAGAGAAGGCTTTCTTTAGCTTCCTCCAATTTTAATTATTATTTTTTGAGGCATACAGATGTCACCCATTCGCTACTCTCATCGTAAAATAAATAAAAAACAACCCTCACTCATGAAGTTTAATAATAAAAAAAACACCCACTCAATAAGCAAATAATAAAAAATGTAAAAAAAAATTATGAAAATTGCGCCCAGTCATTGTTTCTAGTAAAGAAGACTTTCATAAATATAAAATAATACATAGAAACCCCTAATGGTTTGTGCGTGGGAGCTATAGACACCAACTTGTTCAAAAACAGTGGGTATGACTCATTATCCACCATTCCTTCATTTCGTGGCAATATTTGTGTGGCTGTTGCCCACAATTGTTGTGGTGACAGCTAGAGAGATTCGGAAACCAAGCTGCAATGGGAATAATGAATCAAGTATATGAATGTTGAACAAGGAAGAGTGGGAAACAGAATCAGAATAAAAATGGAAATCACGCGAGAATCAACCAAATAATAAATGGAGGAGGGAACAGAAAGCTGTAGCGTTAGGTTATTCGCCAATCGTTCTTCCCTTGCCTTGGACTCAAGAAACGAAAACAAAATCAAAATCGGAAGCTGGCTTACGAGACCAACGAAATGATGCCACGTGTTTATCCTAGTCATCCCTGCGAGTCAACGGTGACCGATTGAACATAAACTCTCTACACAAAATCAATTTCAGATTGAAGAAGCAAAGCGAGCGTTGGAATGAACTCCGATTATACACAAATTTGATAGTTCAAATGAAATGAAGAAGATTTAAATGGTGGAAATTAAAAAAAAAAATGTTGAATGAATTAATGAAGCTGAGAGAGCTAGGATGACCTTGACCTGAATGTTGATGAATTTGGTGATGAATGGCAATGGAGGAAGAGAGTCCCTAGTCTCCGTTCTCCCATCCATTCTTGATTGCATCAAGATTAATACCGACGGGGCATTCAATCATGATTCAGGTAATTATAAGGTTGGTTTTGCTGGAGTTTTCTGCAAATTAGGGGGTGAGTTTATTGGTGTCTTTGGGTGTAATCTTAACATCACTTGTTCGGGGGATGCAGAGGTGATGATTGTTATTAAGGCAATTGAACGGGATTGGAAGTATGTTTGGCTAGATATCGACTCTACCCTTGTTCTTAGATATTCATCTATTCCCCTCAGCTTGTTCGTTGGAAAATTCATGTGGCTTGGCATTATTGTATGTTTCATCACGTACTTCATGTCTCTCAAATGCAATTTCTTTGTTCTCATATTTTCCAAGAAAGAAATCAAGTTGCGGATGCTCTGGCAAACGTCGGTTTAAATTCTTCATGTTTAGTTTATTGGGATATATCCCCCATTTTCTTATGGACCTTTGTCATCGGGATCAACTTGCTCTCTTCTTCTTCTTCTTTTTTTTGTTTTTTTTTTTTTGAAATTTGGCATTCTGTCTTTCTAATAAATGGAAATCTGCTCCCTTAATAAAAAAAAATTAAAAAAAAATTGTTGAGGTTACTCATCCATTCGTCATCCCCCATATCAAAGCCAATCGTACCCGATTTGATCATTTGTTGCCTGGGTGTCAGAACTTTCACGTACTACTTGCATTCGTCACAGAATTGTTTGAGAATATTCCTATAAATTTTTCCCACGAATGAAAGGAAAGAAATAAACTCCAATTTGCTTTAGGAATTGGAATCCTCGTGGGACAAGGAAGAGACCATATACAGGAACTGTATAAAGTTGAACCTGAGCAGACAAATACATTCACGGATCGGAGATAGCAATTTCATAAAAATTAACCATGACGAGCATCGAGCCTTTCAACAGGTTGGTGAAGCTTGCGGCCAGAGCGTTGTACGATGATGATATAGCAACGTATTCATCGAAAGGGGCTAATTCTCAGCTCAAGAGTGGCCGGAGCGTCGAAAATAGAGGAATCGGCGTGGTTGTGCTGGAAGCGCTATCGAGAAGACAATGGGTAAGAGAAGAAGATTTGGCCAAGGACTTGAAACTCAACTCGAAGCAACTTCGTCGTACTTTGCAATTTTTCGAGGAGGAAAAACTGGTCACTCGAGACCATAGGAAAGAACGACATGCAAAGAAAGAAGGGGAAGAGAAAATAAAGTTGCACACTTACTCTTACTGCTGTCTGGACTATGCTCAGATGTACGATGTAGTGAGGTACAGACTGCATCGCATGAAGAAAAGACTGAAAGATGCATTGGAGGACAAGAACACAGTACAACAATACTTATGCCACAATTGTGGGAACAGATACAACGCTTTGGATGCACTGCGATTGATTTCGATGGAGGATGATGAGTACTTTCACTGTGAAAGATGCAATGGGAAACTTGTGGTGGTTGAGACTAACAATGAGCTAGCTTCTCCACAAGTAGGAGATGAAGAAAGCAATATTTCAAGGAGACAAAGGCGTGAGAAATCGAAAGTCATGCTTCGAAATATGGAGGAACAACTGAAGCCTTTAATGGAACAAATTAATAGGGTTAAGGATTTACCTGTTCC
Organism: Rosa rugosa; assembly: GCF_958449725.1. Lineage (NCBI taxonomy): Eukaryota > Viridiplantae > Streptophyta > Magnoliopsida > Rosales > Rosaceae > Rosa > Rosa rugosa. The sequence goes on from NC_084825.1 coordinate 44,737,315, forward strand.
TCAGTTTGGAACACTCCGAGATTGGGAAGCGCGAGCTAAATCTTCTGATGGACATGATTTTGGAGGTACAAAGGTTGAAGTTGAAGTTACTTGGGTTAAAGAAGACAAGGGCGACGATATTAAATCGGAATTAGATGATCCTACTACAAGTTTGGGGAAAATTGTGCCACCTTGGATGAACAAGCAAGGGATGAATAACCTTCCAAATCACGAACAACATGGACATTTTTCAGATGACATAAAGGCAAACACTCATGAAGATAATGAGAGCAAGAGTACTTTACAGGAGGAGTATTATAAAGCTTATTATCGTGCTCTAATACAAAGACAACAAGAAGAAGAAGCAAATATTCGCGAGGTTGGCATGAAGTCAAAATGTGATCGGAAAGAAGGAGAGGATGAAGATGATATTGACTGGCAGGAAGGCTGAAGAGGCTACCAATGAAGATCGTAAACGGAGATTTTGTGTTGGTTTTGTGATGGATGACGCTAGTTGTATAATTAAATGAATAATATCAACCTAGCTAGTGTAAGGGAAATTATGCGGAAATTCCCTATGTTTTTCTAAAAAATCCATTATTACAGGATACATAGGTACCCTTGAAAAAGATCGCATTCATAAGTCGTACTCGATGAAATGTGGCAAGAGCCCTAAGAGAAATGAAGTCAACGGAAGAGAAATGTTAGCACTGTGATGTGTATTTGGTGGGTGTTTATGTCGTTGAACTGTTGAAGGAAGTAATATCATAATTTTCCAATTTTTTTTTTTAAAGATCATTTTCCAATCTCTGAGATGGCCAACAACTCGTTTGAACTTTGTGCTTCAAAGTTTAAACCAAAACACCAGACAGAATGCATTTTGTGTTTGTACTCTTGTTTTTCTTTTCTTAATATAAGACGATAGTAAGGATCTCTTCCTTACCTATTCAAGCCTGGACGATACGAAATCTGTATGAAATTTTGTTACTTGAGCCAAAAAAGAAAAAGAAAAAAAAGAAGCAAAATTACTTCCATGGGAGACAATGTATTTCAACTTCAAGCACTTTGGAGACCTTATCTAAATTCTTGTATGTTTTCTGTTATGTGATTAGGCGATTGTATAATCCCCAGTATAGTTTTATCAATGAGGATGCCACTGATGCCTCTGTATGTGAAGAGAAAAAACCCTTTTGTTACAGACGAATAGTCGTTGACAAAGTTGTGTCAAATTTTTTTTTTTTGAAAGGATTTTGTTGTTGAAATCTCATCGGCAAAGGTGTATTCTTATTTTTTAGGGGTTGGCTTTTAGCCTTTTGTCCACGAAATTGGCAAATGCATGTCCTTGTTTTTTGGGAGGTTTTTGCTGAAGTGTTTAAGGATATCTCTATTTGTGTTTGGCCCAAACTCTAGGTTACTTGACCTAGTGGTAATAGGGTTAAATTAGAAGGATCTAGATTCCTATTCAATGTACGATTACTTTCCTTGTACGATTGAGATTCTATGCATTGTAATCCTCTATATAAAGAGGCCCCTATTATCAATGAGAATACACAGCAAATTCCTCTCAATTTCAGTTTCTCTACAACACGTTATCAGCACGAGCCCTAACCCTGAAATCCTAAATTCGTAGCCTTCAAATCCCAGAAACCATCGCCGCCCACCTTGAAGATCTCAACTCCAGGAGTCCAGAACCGGCGGCCCCGCCCCCAGAACCGGCCGGAAAATATCCGAACCGGCCACCGGAATCTTCATGACCTGAACCGGCAGAAAAAAAAAAAAAAAAAAAAAAAAAGGAGAAAGCCACAACCCAAGTCCATCTGCTGCAGCCCAAGTCTACTTGCTGCAGCCCAAAACTTGAGCCCACTTGCAGTAGGCTCCAAGCCGCCAAGCCAAGCCGTCAAGCCAAGCCGCCAAGCCAAGCCACCTAGCCGCCAAACTGATCTGCCACATCAGCAACGTGCCACGTCAGCACATCGGTCAACGATCAGTCAACGCCGGTCAACCCACTGGTCAAAGACCGGTCAACACTTTTCCGGCCAACTTCTGGCCACTTTCCGGCGATTTTTCCGGCCACTTTCTGCAGTTTCCGATGACTTTTTCCGGCCACTTTCCGCAGTTTCCGGTGACTTTTTCCGGCCACTTTCTGCAGTTTCCGGTGACTTTTTCCGGCAGCTACAGTACTTAGGACAACATTTTTCCGGCCATCTTTTAAGGTAAACTTTTCTAAAAGTTCCCGTTTTTGAAGTTTTTATTACTTTTCTTCTTCTTTTCTCGGGGACTTGCAACCTCCCTTCTTCTACCCCCCTTTCTTCTTCATAGGGGAGACCAATAGCCGAACTGTGGGGGTTCGTGCTCACTCCAAGCTTGGAGCTTGTTGAGATCTCCAAACTTAGAGTTTGTAGAGAATCTATGATCGACCACTTACATCATTGTTTCGATCTAATCCAATCCCTCTTGGAATCGAATTTCTTGGAAGCGACTACGCTCGGAAATTCCTAATTTCTTGGAAGCGACTACGCTCAGAAATTTTATATGTTTTCGTGGTAGCTTTTTCCGCTCCGAAACTAACCCTAATTTCTTGTTCTCTTTCAGGATGAGTAACCTAAACAAATTGGACTTTGCTCCATTGGGAACAACTGGCTCTGGATATCACAGGTGGGTTCGTGATGTCCGCTAGCATCTCAAGGCCAATGGAATCCTGGATACGATTCTCAAACCTAGCCAGGACGTGCTAACTGTTGAGCAAGCTCAAGCTTTGGAAGCAAATAGAGCAGCCTTCGAGGCAAATAAGGCGAAAGCCATCATCCTAATGACTCGTCATATGGATGATTCGCTCCAGTACGAGTGTATGAATGAAGAAGACTCCAGAAAGCTGTGGGCCTCACTCGAAGAAAGATTTGGCAACGTCCGTGACTCCCTGCTTCCTGACCTAGAAGTGAGATGGCATAGCCTCCGCTTCTGTGATTTCAAGTCAGTTCTTGACTACAACTCGGAAGCACTTCGTAATATTCCTTAATGGAATTCTGTGGTAAAGAGATCACAAATGCGATGTTGATTGAGAAGACTCTCTCTACTTTCCCCGTCTCTGCATTGATGGTTGCTAAGAACTATCGAATCGATGTTAATGCAAGACGAATCACAAGGTTTCATGAGCTCATTGGAGCTATGAATGTCGCTGAAAAGCATGACAACATCCTTGTGAATAACTATAATTCGAGATCCGTGGGAGCAGAGCATATTCCGGAATCCAATTATAGTCGCGCCCTAAAGAGAGGGCGCCAAGAGCGAAACCCTAATATTAGGGATACTTCTGGACGTTCTGGTCCATATAATCGCTCTACTTGGGAAGGTAACCGCCAAAATAGGCGAACACGAAACCGAAGAGGTAAACGTGGAAAGAGAGAGGGAGGCAACGCCTCTGGCCATGTTGGTGGCGCCACCAACACTAAGAGCCATCTAAATGACGCTTTCAAAGCGCCTCAATCAATGGAGTCTACAAAGCATTGGGCACACATTTGTAGAGCTTTTGAAGAAATTGTCACCGCCTACAAAGCATATTGTAAAGCAAGAGAAGCTCACTATGTGGAACAAGAAGATCAAGAAGATGATCTAGAGAGAAGGGTTGAAGACTACAAATCTGGCTGGGATCAATAGATCGCCGATTCTGTTTAAGTCTTTATTTTTCCAAGAGATGTAATAGGCAATTGCCATATATTTTTGTAGTAAATGTCAATGGTTTAGTCTTTTTTCAAAGTAGGCTCACCCAAAGTAAATGTGATGTCTAGGAAGGTTCTGAGATTAGTGGTACTTAAGCGAGCCTTGCTCCACCGACATCTCTCTACTCACCTGGTCACATTTATTTTGGAATTACCGAAAGAAGTTAGACGACTACCATTGTTTTGCATTAGCTAGCATTTGGATTAGATTCTCCTAATGATTAAGGGACAATGATGTACTCCGTTGGCTTATGAATAAAATTTTGAGTTCTTTTCATTATGACTCCATTTTGATTCATGAGCATGTTACCTTGTGACTACGATGGCTGGGCCATCAGTATTAATTCAAGGACATGGAATAGCCCAAGTCTCTTTGCCAAATGGCACCTTGATTAATGTCACAGAAACTCTCTACGCTCCTAGGGCAACTCGCACTTAAGGATAGCCAACGGATTCCATGCGAAAACGCATATAGAGAACGGAAATGAGTTCCTTTGCAATATCTCTAATGATTGCGAACAAATGCGCATCTTAGAGAAGTTTATGTGTCTCTCTAGTGGACTCTATGTCACTATTCGAGCTATTAAATCCAATAAAGTTATGAGAGAAGATCTCTTGGATTTAGACACATATTAGCTTTGTCTCGACAGGATAAGTCACCCTAGTCATGATATGGTGATCCGTCTACTAAAGACTTCATATGGACACCCTCGAGCGAAATGAAGCAAGAATCAAAAATTGGTTCCTGGACTTAGCAAGACCGCAACAATTGCAGCATCTGGCGCTGCAGCTGTCTTGGGGTGCCATATGGCCGCCCAAGTCCCTTGTGACAACGCCATATATGGCGCTACCCATGGCCATGATGCCATGGATGTCAATCCCCATGGTTATAACGCCATTGATGCCACTTCCCATGGTCATGACACCATGATGGGTGATGTAGTCACAAACTTTGCTTCAATATGTGTTTCAGACGCTTAGGCCCAACCAAAATTCTCATTGGTTGCTTCTAAAGCCTCTCGCTCGTTTTACAAAGCCCGTTCCTTAGGGAAATTAGGACTGAGACCGTCCTATGCAAAGGATATGAAAATACTCATTATGTTCTTACATAGAATCCGTAGGGATTCTGTGGACTAATTCCACCAACTTGCGGACGTTTAAATATCTCATGATGTTGGTTGATATGCAAACACGCTGGTCACGTGTTGTGCCATTGTCCACTTGTAATGCTGCTTATGAAACACTCCTAGCACACATCATATGACAACGGGCTCACTCCCCGAATCATCCTATTCAGTCAATTGGATTTGACTATGCTAGTGAGTTTACATCGAAGACTTTCGATAGTTATTACATTTGGGACTGATGTTGGACATCATATTCCCATGAGCACACCCAAATGGTCTCGCGGAAATGACTACGATGGTAGTCCGGACATTGGTAATGCGCAACAACCGCCTTATATCCGCTTGGGGTGATGCAATATCGCATGCAGCAATGCTAATTCGTCTACGACCCACCGCCACTCAATGTACCTCTGCGTTACAGCTAGTGACTGGGTACAAGTATCGTACTTACGCGTATTTGAGTGAGCCATTTATGTGCCAATTGCGCAGCCACATCGCTCTATGATGGGTCCTTACAGACGAATGGGCAACTCAGTTGGATTTGAGACTCCAACAATCGTCCGCCACTTAATGCCCTTGCATGGCGATCTCCTTACCGCTAGATTTGCGGATGTCACTTTGATGAGACAGTCTTCCCGTCGTTAGGGGGAGATAAGAACACAGATGTTCAGCAGGAACGACAGGAATTGTCGTGGCCTGTCCCCACTATGTCTCATCTCGATCCCTACTAAAGTGACGAGATCACACAAATATGCTGCAAACATGCCTGCAATGATGGACGTCCCTACGAGAGGACGTAGCGCCACCCTACACAGAGGTAGGCATGGCGCCAACGCCATAGAGAGTGGCACTCTGGCGTTACAGGCCATGGCCCCAACTAGGATGCATGGGAGGCCCGTGGATTCGAAGGATACTTTGACACATTCCAATCCTTTGATCATCGACACTCATAATCCGTCTCATGAGAATCTTCCGGGTTATGGTTATCGTTGGGGGACGCCTCAACGTTAGAACCTTATTCCTGAGAATATAGAGCTCTATGAAACTTACACTAGTGTACATGAGACGTGGGATAAAAACTCCATCATAATTGATGATGTAGTCACGCATTTCGTTGCGCATGAGTTTGTTGAGTCCGATGATATCGAACCACGCTCCGTTGATGAATGAATGCCAACGTAGAGAGATTTGGCCTAAATGGAAATATGCGATCCAGGTTAAGATGGATTCTCTAACGAAGAGGAAGGTTTTCTGAGCTAGTGATGCCAACACCTCCTGACATAAAACCTGTTGACTAATGGGTCTTCGTTAGAAAGCGTGATGAGAAAAAGAGATGACAATCTCGCCTTATGGCGCAAGGCTTCTCACAAAACGCCCTGGAATCGACTACAATGAGACATATTCTCTCGTAATGGATGTCATTGCACTCCACTACCTTGTCAGTTTGGTAGTTTCCGAATAACTGAACATGCAGCTTACAAATGTGGTCACTACGTATCTCTATGGGGATCTAGATACGGAATATACATGAAGGTTCATGGTGAACTTCATTTACCCAAGTCAAGTGGCTCTAGACCACGGAGCGCGTTTACAAAGAGGTTGAAACGCTCACTAAAGTGACTACTTGATTGGGAAGGGATATGCCCACGCGTTTCCATAACAAGTTTCGGATTCTATCGCGGTTCATGTTGGACATGATCTTCATTAGAAGCCCTTAAAGAGTTAAGGGAAACCGCTGAACACTAGAAATCCGAGTTTGAGATGAAGGATTTTGGGAGAACATGATTATGTCTCGGTTTGGAACTTGAGCATCGTGTTGATAGATGCTTAGGCATTTTGACAAGGTCAAACCTTCAAGCACCCCATGATCGTCCGTAGTCTTGATCCTGAAAATGATCCTCTTCGTTCAAAGGATGATGACGAAGATGTGCTAGGGGCAGAAATGCCCTAGTTAAGTACAATATGCGCATTATTGTATTTAGCTCCATGCACAAGACCGGACATCTCATATATTGTGAACTTGTTAGCTAGATATAGCTCTGCGCCAACGCGACGCCATTGGATTGGTGTAAAAGATATCTTTCGATACTTGAGATGTACGATTGATATGGGCTTGTTCTATCCCTACAGAGAGATGATGGATTCGGACCCATCACACACCAAGAACGCCGCCAACATTGGCCTGCGTCCCCTCTCCCCATCCCAAAACGAAGTTAGCGTTTTGGAAGGTTTTGCTGATGCTGAGTATCTCTCTGACCCACACAAAGGTCATTCCCAAACTGGTTAAGTGTTCACCATGGGTAAAGACTGCGATATCTTGGAGGTCTACAGAAATAGACCCTAGTCGCTATATCTTCGAACAATGCAGAGACCATTGCTCTTCACGAAGAGATTCGTGAATGTATATGGATTGGATCCATAATTACGCATGTTCGAACAATTGTGGTTTGAAGTCTACCATAGATGAGCCTACGAGCATTTAGGATAATGCAGCTTGTTTTGAACAAATGAAGTAAGGCTACATCAAAGCGACAACACCAAGCTTAATCAACAACAACAGACTCTCCTCAAGATCAAAATGAACTAGGTTCGATCTGAGGATAGTGTGGCAGATTTGCTCACTAAGTCATTGCCTAAATTCCACTTTCGAGAAACATGTTGGTAGCATCGTTTACGGAAGTTATCCGAACTCCTATGACCGTAGTCATCAGGGGGAGATGCAGACATCAGGGGGAGATGTCTACATGTATGGTCTCGAAACGTGAAGGGTGTGTTGTGCTCTTTTTCCCCTTCGACCGAGGTTATTTTTGTCCCACTGGGTTTTTGTTACTCGGCAAGGTTTTTAACGAGGCAACGAGAGAAGCACCGCGTTTGGACAACACAAGGGGGAGTGTTTAAGGATATCTCTATTTGTGTTTGGCCCAAACTCTAGGTTACTTGACCTAGTGGTAATAGGGTTAAATTAGAAGGATCTAGATTCCTATTCAATGTACGATTACTTTCCTTGTACGATTGAGATTCTATGCATTGTAATCCTCTATATAAAGAGACCCCTATTATCAATGAGAATACACAGCAAATTCCTCTCAATTTCAGTTTCTCTACAACATGAAGGAATTTCATCAACAAATGTCTGTCCTTTTTGTATTTTTCAATATGGGCCTGTATGGGCGAATAAGTCATCAACAAAGCCATATCATTTTTTTAATTTTTATGGATGGTTTTTTCCAATGAATGTGGTCGCACAAGGGGTTTTTGGACTTTTGGTAAATGAGTGTATCTTAATTTTTGATTTCGTCACATATTTTTGGCAAACGAATAATTCATTAAATAAAAGTGAGTTTTTTATTTTATTATTTGAATTTTACATGAAACTCTTAGTGATGAATAATTTGATGAGAAAGATGAAATTATGAACCTTAATGTCATAATGTCACAACTCACAACCTATAGGCACAAAATTTTGATGCGGGGAGCCTGGGGAGACATGTGATCAACATTAATTAGTTTTTATCAAAATCACACAAGAACAATGCCATGCTTCTGTTAAGCACCAGCTTTTTTGTAGCCCAATCTGGCTAAACTAATCTGATTAATTAAGCTGGCATGGCAAACTTAGCTCACTTCAACTATTGTTTATACTGTAACAATTTGTTTATCACTATAATACTGTTTGTTAAACCTGTTCTGGAAGCAGAGAAGGGTTTGAATAGCTGAGAGTCCAGAGACCCAGAAAACAGTTGGTCAACAGAATCTACATTCAACAGAGAATCCACTAACTGAACCCTTTTTTATTTTATTTTCTTTTTTAAGAAAAAAGAATAACAGAGAATCTGCTGGCTGTTGCCTTAAAGAAAGGGAAGGTCTTTTTAAGTTCTGGAAGAGGTTTAAAATTGAATGATTTCAGGGAAGTCATATGATCACATCCACATTTATGAAACTTAGACTTGAATCTGACAATTAATTGTATTCTAATCTTCTATTATTTTTCAGTCACTGACTACACCTTGGAAACTGCAGCCATCACTATGATTCCTTCAACACAACCCAAAGCTACATCCTTTTCTCTCTTTTAGTACATACTCTCTCTCACTCAAAAAAAACCCAGGTATGATATTCTTTCATTCAATTTGTCCTTCAGTTTTTGTCATATAAAGAAGTTACAACAATGGGTTATTCAAATGGGATGTTATTGATCTGCATTCTCTGTGTTTCATCAATGCCATGTATTGTATATGCTTCTTTTAATCCACAAGACAGATTTTTTATTGATTGTGGGGGGAACAATGCACTGGTTCTTGATGATGGCCGTGTTTTTGAGCCGGAATCTGGGAACCCACATGTTACTTTGTCTTCGCATACCCACAATGCAGTTTCGGTGGTTGATGAAATGCCTTTGTCAAAGTCAAACCACTCAGTTCTCTATAGCTCTGCCCAGGTTTTTAGAGAAACTTCATCTTATAGCTTTAGCACTAAGCAGATTGGCCGCCATTGGATTAGATTGCATTTCTACCCAATTCAGAACCCACATTTCAACTTGAAATCTGCAGTCTTTTCTGTAGTGGCTAATGGACTCACACTGCTTCATGGGTTTTCATTTTCGAAAGTAGGCAAAGTCTCTAAGCTTGTTAAGGAGTATGTAGTTGAAGTGGATGGAACAAGTTCTAAGAAATTGGTGCTGACATTTTCACCTTGGAATGGTTCCATTGCTTTCATCAATGCGGTAGAGGTTGTTTCGGTGCCAAGTGAGCAATTCTCTGGTACCAATATAATGGCGGTTCCATTAGAGCCTGATATTGAGATTCCTAGTCATGTAGCTTTTGAGACAGCGTATAGGATCAACATGGGAGGTCCACATATAACCCCCAAGAATGACACATTGTGGAGGACATGGGAACCAGATCAGGCTTTTCTTGTCAATGCTGCATCTGCGAGAAATGTCACAGCCAATCCACGCTCAATCAAATACCCTGATGGAGTGTCTGTTGAAATTGCACCGAATTGGGTTTATGCCACAGCTCAGGAAATGGCAGATGCAAATGTGTTGAATCAGAAATTTAACATATCATGGGCATTTAAAGTTGAAAATGGCTTCAGCTATCTTATTAGGCTGCATTTCTGTGACATTGTAAGTGCATCTCTAAATCATTTGCTTTTCAATGTGTATATCAACCAACTATCTGCTCTAGACTCTTTTGATATCTCAAGCAGGACAATGGCATTGTCAGCAGCTTACTTCATAGACTTTGTGACAAATGTGTCAATGGGATCAGACCAGATATTGGTTCAGATTGGTCCTCCCATGCTAACTGACCTCTCATCCAATGCAATCTTGAATGGTTTGGAGATTATGAAAATGAGCAATTCTAGAGACAGCCTTGATGGGAATCTTCCAGAGGAGTATTATACAGATTTGAAATCCCCAGCAGGCAAGAAAAAGTGGATGCTACTGGCAATTTGTTCTTCTTCAGCAGGATTTGTAGTCTTTGTGATTTTGTCAGCTGCTTTCTATTTGTATCTGCGTCAAATCCATCAAAAGAAGCAGAGTACTCGCAGCTCAAGTTCAACCTGGCTGCCACTTCCTACCCATGTGGGACTTTCTGATTCTAAAGTTTCAATTGACAGCTCTGCTTCCACATCGCCTTCGCTTGGTTTAGGCCGAATTTTTGCTTTCTCAGATATCAGTGAAGCAACAAATAACTTCGACAAGAAACTGGTTTTAGGGGCGGGTGGCTTTGGAATGGTTTATAGAGGAGTGCTAGAAAATGGAAGTGTAGTTGCAGTAAAGCGTGGAAATCCACGTTCTCAGCAGGGACTCGCAGAATTCCGGACAGAAATTGAGATGCTTTCAAAGATGAGGCATAGACATTTGGTTTCTCTAATAGGCTACTGTGAGGAACTTGATGAGATGATCCTTGTTTATGAGTTCATGGCTGGTGGTCCTCTTCGAAAACATTTGTATGGCTCGGATTTTCCTCCACTGACATGGAAACAAAGGCTTGAAATCTGCATAGGAGCTGCAAAAGGCCTGCATTACCTTCACACAGGAGCAGCAGAGACTATTATTCACCGAGATGTCAAAACAACCAACATACTTCTTGATGAGAATCTGACTGCGAAAGTGGCTGATTTCGGATTGTCAAAGTTAGGCCCTACTTTGGATCAAACACATGTAAGTACTGCAGTGAAGGGGAGCTTTGGTTATCTTGATCCAGATTACTATCGTCGGCAGCAACTCACTGAGAAGTCAGATGTATACTCATTTGGAGTAGTTTTATTAGAGGTATTATGTGCTAGGCCTGCTATAAACCCTTCACTCCCGAGAGAACAGGTTAATATAGCTGAATGGGCCATGAACTTTCAAAAAAAAGGAAGATTGGAGAAGATTATGGACCAGAATCTTGTAGGGCATGTTAATCTTGAATCACTGAGAAAATTTGGTGAAACAGCAGAGAAGTGTTTGCTTGAATATGGGGTTGAGAGACCAACAATGGGAGATGTGTTGTGGAATTTGGAGTATTCTCTTCAACTACAAGAGGCTTCTATACAATTCACTGCTTCAGCTGCGAATGGTGCAAATTACATTTCCGATATTCCAGAATGGCTTCCGCAAATTGAAATTGGCAATGTTGATGGTCATGACCACAGTGACCAAGCATCTGATACAACATCAAGTGCAGTGTTTTCAGAGTTGGAGGATCCCAGAGGAAGATAGTACTGAAAGGGGTAACCCCTGGTCACACACTGTTACTAATGTAATATCGGCTTCATACTATTTGACTTACATTACTGTTTCAAGATCAAAAAGAAAATTGAAGATAAGTGATACTTTCTGCATTAATGATCCATACTTGGTGTGATTCTTGTTGACGTTGCATGAAAAGTTTAAATCTCCATATTCATTTGACCCCTTTGCTTGTTCCGGTACATGAGCGTAGCCACTTGATATATGTATCTCTTTGAGGGATAAGCAGCCTTTTATTAGAAACTGTAGAATCAGACTGATCAGAATGCCTAAAGGAAATCAGTAACAATATAAAAGCAAGTAAGACGTATAGTGAAGATGCTGGCCTCTGAAAATCATTAACATTCCCAGTTTCATGATGATATTGGGTCATGGTTAAGATCTAGTTGTAGCAATTATCAGAAAGAATATACTTTCTGGTAAGCAGAGTAAGTAGCAATTTACATGGTTAATCAAATAGTTGGAAAGTTTGTAGGTCTTAGCAAAGGTAGGGAATTGACTCAAATTATTGAAAGAGACAACAAGGTATCCTGAGCATAGCAATATTCTGGATGTGCACAACGTACTACTGTAGACACCAAAAATTTAATGAAAATAAAATTCATTAAATAATTTGGTCACCACTTGAAATTATGACCAAACAAATTTAGTCAGCATGTGGGTCCCGCAAATTGTCCACGTGGCTTGTGAGTCAGCAAAATCACGTAGACTCAGAGAATGACACTTGGCGATACATGAAAGGCTCGACGGCAATAAATGAATTTGCTCCGGCTAAATCAATTGATATTAAAGCAGATCAATCAAATCAATTGATTCCAAATAAAATCAAGCATTAAATCTCATCTGCTGATTAAATATCAATTTATTTAAATTGATAATCAAGACGAAAATCAGCCATCAAATTAATTGGCTAATTCCTTAATAGTCGTAATTAAATCAGTTAATTAAAGCTGATTGATTTGATTATGCTATTAATGAAAATACAATTAAAATCAGCCATCAAATTGATTGGCTAATTCCTTAATAGTGGTGATTAAATCAGTTAATTAGGGCTGATTGATTTGATTATGTTATTAAGGAAAATGCAATTAATTACGTGTCATCAAGGCATTCCAAATTGAGAGATACGCCGACACTATAAATACCCCCTCTCAAATCAAGAGAAGGACTTCAGCGGAAGGAGAGAAAAATCACTCCCAAGGTTCATAAGTCCTCAAGCGCGTGAAGAGCCTTCAAGCTGCCAAATAGCCGGTTCATCACCAACCTCAAGCCAAAGCACTCGTCACGTGTCAACCCTCGTGGCCATCATACGACTCTAGATCAAGCGTCAATCGCCCTTGAGTCAAGTACACCATCGAGGACGACGACAGACAGAGGGACGCAAGCAGACGGAAGAAACCTCTCCAAAGCTCAGAAGCCTCCCAAGCTCGTGAAGAACCATCAAGCTGCCAAATAGCCGGTCTCTTCACCTCGCCAACTTCAGACAAACAAGGGAAATCACCTGCAAGCTCAGAAGTTGTCAAACTGCGGAAAATCAACAAGCACCAAGCAAACGTGCCGATTCATCCGCCATCAAAGCCATACTCGCCACGTGACACCGCTCGTGGTTCAAATCTGATCAAGTTCAAGCCTCTAGAGCCCTTGATCATCTGTTGTCTTCAAGTTATCTTCAACAAAGTAAATCCTCTACAAGTTCTTCATCAAGCTCGTGGAGAATCAACAAGCACCAAACACACGTGCTGGTTCATCCCCTACCAAAGCCGAAGAACACTCATCACGTGACACCACTCGTGGCCTAAATCCGATCAAGATCAAGCTTCTACAGCCCTTGGTCAATCATCTTCCTCAAATCGTCAACATAGCAGGGAGTCCACATTGCAACCGTTTGATTCAAGATCAAGTGCTCGCCACCCTTGGATTAAATCAACGTCAGAGATCGAATCAGAGGAGAATTTTGTGAAAGAGCATCTACAGAGATTGTAACCCGCAAATTCATTAATAAAAATATATTATTTTGTACACGTGTCCTTCTTTCATTCGTTGCAGGATTTTTCGTGTTTACAACTACATAGTCTCACTAACCATTTCAAGATTCTGCAACATATTGCTGTAACATTGAGCTAAAGAACAACAAATAACTAACAAGTTAATTGAATTCCAGAACTACACTGCATTAGCAAAATACTACGTGAATCCCCAACAAGATATGATCTATATGTATAATTGAGCTCCTGATATGAATCTGACATATATTCTCAAAGACTGACATTCTTTAAGCTGGGCTGTTGTAACAAGAAGAGGCTACCTTTGAGCTTGACCCTCTTACTCTTCTCCTTTGTCGTCTGAGATGTCCAATTCTGTCACACGCACCCCCCTGACCAAGACCCTGAAAAATTCCCAAGGTGTTTTAGGATATGAGATAATTGAGAGAGATTGATGAGGGAATTGTATGTATTTCCACTATTGATAATAGGAGCTCTATATATAGGGATTACAAAGTACATATTCTAATGATACAATGAAAACTATTCCGAATAGGACTAGGAATTCTAGAACCTTCTCTCCTATTACAATTATAGAACTAATCCTAGTTTGATAAGGCACACAAATATCAATATCCTTCAACACCCCCCCTTGTGCCGCTCAAACTTGGTGGCGGCGGCGGTGCAATGCTCTCTTTGAATCGACTTTTGATTCTTACTTCTCTTCGTTCTGAAGAAGGGATGTCCGTGTGAAATCTTTAGTATTACGGATCATCATGACCTGAGTGTCCCAAACGGTCATGACAAAGCCTATATGTGTCGGTGTCCCAAAGGTCATCTCTTATGATGTCATTGGACTTATTTACTTGAATAGCGGTTACATATAACCTACTAGAGCGACACATAAGCTTCTCTAATACTCGTTTTCGTCTGTAGTCATTAGAGGTAATGCAAAGGAACTTATGTCCATTCTTACTATGTGTCTCCACATAAAAACCATTGGCTCTTATATCTTTAGATTAATAAAGTTCGAATTAAAGAATTGACACTTTATTAATAATAATAGCCAATGATTACATCAAAGTTTCTGGACCAAAATCTAATCCAAAGTAAAAAATCAAATTTAGACAAATTGTTATTACTCAATTCTTTCGGTAACTCCAATTAAACATGACCAGGAAAGTAAGAAGACATGTCGGTAGAGCAAAGCTCACTTAAGTACCACTAATCTCAACTAGTTTACTAGACATCATACTTAATTGGGTGAGCCTAGTGAGAAAGAGTTAAGACAATTGTCATTTATTCATTTAAGTAGGCCTGGGCACGGGCCCAGCCCGACATGGTATTTGCCAGGCCCGGGACCGAGCCCGAATTTAACGGGCCGGGCTCAAAACATGTTTTCCAGTTTTAGGGACCGGGAAGGCCCGGACCGAAAATGAACGGGCCGGTCCTTCCGGTTTTTCGGGCCTAAAAGACCAATATTGCTTAGCTTCCTTTTCTGAGAGGTAGCCCAACGCTGGGACTCATCAACTCCAGCAAAAAAGGATTTCAACCAACAGAGAAGACAATGAAGTTGTTTTATTTCAATCCAAGAGGATTTTAGACCAAAGCAAGAAACTGTCCTATAGAAATTAACATTAATAACTAGAATTGAAGACTATCCAATTACAAATACTTAATCAATGGAAAAGAAAATATGGTAATTCCTAGCCTTCTAAGAGGATTGATCTTCAACAAGATGAACTAGAAGTCCGAACTACTGTTGGACAGTGAACAATCTGAAGACGACGAGTTGAGCAGCCTCCAATCTCCTTCAATGCTTGAAGCCCTAATTAATTGAAATCTGAAAGGAAAAGATTGGGATCGGGTGTAAAATTGGCTCAGAGGAGGGAGAATTCCTTTGTACCAACCTTTCTTCTTTACCTGCAATTGATTTTGTGAGAAGAAGTGGAGAGATGACGCGGAAGAGAAAGAGGAAGAAAGAAAAATTGAAAAAGAATGAAGGTCTGAAGGATAAAAAGAGGAAACATGTGGAGATGAATGGAGAAAGATGAGAAGAAACGTGGACTCGTGGAGAAGAATGGAGAAAGATGAGAAGAAACGTGGAGGTCTCCTAACACTCTCCTAATACTTAATATATCTACTGGCCCATCGGGCTTTCTCTTTCTCATTTCTTTAGGCCCGGGCCCGAACCGTTTCTATTGTTTTCGGGCCGGGCTTTGTAATACTTGCACATTTTTTTTTAAAGCCCGGACCGTTTGGGCCGGTCCCGGGCCGGTTTCGGGCCAAATTTCGGGTTTTCGGGCTAAATGCTCAGCCCTACATTTAAGGCATAATTGCCATTACATAATTCTTGGAAAATAAAAGACTATACGAAAAATCTGCGGCATTTTATCTTCATCGCTAGATTTAAAGTCTCCTTTAACTCGATGTCATGATCACCGTTGATCAGATTCTCCATAAAATACCATGAAGAGGATGCTCTCTTGATTGAGGTGTATTGACACAATACATATGGTCCCTAGGACCAATGGCGTTGGAATAGCATCACCATGGCCAAAAGTGGCGCCATGGTGTCCAACCCTTATACCCTCAACGTCATGACTCCTTTGGTCATGTATTCGCCAATTTTGGCGATTACCTTCTTAAGCAGGTTGATCATATGGATCATATTGTCCATGACGACTTCTTCTAGCCATTGAACGGTGCTCATGGTAGCCATCTTAAGGCCTACCAAATTCTATATTCACAAATTCGTGGTTGTGCCTTTCAACACAAACCATAGCTTCAATTAGCTAATGGAGATTCGTGATCCGTCCTTCGTTGATTAAGATTTGATAGAATTCAGAGAATCTTAATTCAGTGACGGGGAAGGTAGTTAGTGTTTGGACCCAAAATGAACATTTTGGCCTGACAAGGCACGTCTTGGAGAAATTGAGCCAATGTCAGTGGCTCAAGCTATATATTGTTGACAAGTTCGAAATATATATTTAGAGGCTAAATAAAGCCTACTATGAAAGCATGGAAGCATGGAAACATGAAAAGTCAACTTTAGCACATTTTCCTACTTCGGCTAGGAGAAACCGAGCTAAACAAGGAAGGAGGGGCGGCAGACTGACCAAATGAACTTGAAATGAGCTGAAACTCTGCAGATCCATTCTAGACAGCCCAAGGATCATTTCTTATGAAGAGTGCAAGAGCTTTTTTTGAGTGGAAGGCCTTCAAAAAATCAGCCCAATTTTCTACAGAAGCAAAACTGGAAAACTGGACCTGTAACAGGTCCAGCAGCATTTTCGGCCCAACCACATGGAATAAAAATCTGAAAATTTGTCAGGATGATCTACACTCATAGTGGAACATTTCATATGAAGAAGTCGAAGGCATATAATGAAGGCTTGTTGGAGAAATAATTGAAGGAATAAAGGGGCAGAAACTGACCTAAAACCAGCTCAATATTCACATGTTCATGTTTCCTACCCACATGAAGAAAGCTAGATGCTTTTCTTTTTTTCCTTGGATATATTTTTCTACAACAATCTCTTTAGTAGATCATCATCACTTCCATGTTTTTTCACCTTCATGCCTTGCTTTCATTTCATCATTTCTCTATCTTTTCCATATTTTACAAATCACTTTCATACTCCACTTCCATTATTTTTCTTCCACTCATCATTTCACTCTTCTTTTTCTTCCCTATATAAACACCTTCTCCTCTCATTCTAAAACACACACACATTCACAACATCACAACATCTCTAAGATGATCTAAGTTCTCTCTAGAGCAAACCTCTCTAAGAGCAACTCCTCTCCTTCTCTTTCTCTTAGCGGTGATCACACTCCTAGTCCTAGTCTTCTCAGAAGTCGACTTTCAGTGCCACCAAACCCTCTGTCAACGTACTTCGGTCCTAGTCTCCTCGGGAGCCGACGGTAGTGCCGCGACCACAACGGTTACAGAACCAGCCAAGCAAGGGTAACGCCCTAGCAACCCAGCCAAGCTAAAGTCACGCTTTAGCAAGTTCTCCTCACTTCCCAGTGGTTCTCGCTCTGCTCGATCTACAACATCGAGTATCGATTGTGATTTTCAAGAAGCTCAGCAAAAGTCCTCGCCACGAGGCACAAAGAATCCCACGACGAGGTTGGTGCTCTCCTCGTCCACAATCGCTTGATAGAAGTCAGGTCAAGGGACACCCCCGACGACCGCACCGGACGGTGCTGGCACGCCCGCGCAAGAAAAGAGACTGTTGACCAGCTGCAGCAAAATTGGAGCCAAACATTTTGGCACGCCCAGTGGGACTACATCAGAGTCTTTTCTCTTGAAGCACATTCAACCACCGGGCTTCAAAACAAACATTTTGGCATGCCCAGTGGGACAAGGTTAGAATTTTTTTTTTCTTGAAGCACATTCAACCACCGGCCTTCAAAACAAACATTTTGGCACACCCGGTGGGACAAGGTTAGAATTTTGTTTCCTTTTCTTGAAGACATTCAACCACCGGGTTTCAAAACAAACATTTTGGCACGCCCAGTGGGACTATACTAGAGTCTTTTTTCGTCATCATTGAGATGCCAGGGGAAAATCTTTACCAAAAGAAATTCCTAAAGTGAATTGATGGACAATGTTGCCACCATTGGCGATACCGCCATTAATGATGAGTTTATGCCTATTCCCATCCCAGAGGGGGCAAGCATTGATGAACAGCTCGCGATCATCATGGCCAACATCGAGAGGAATAAAGAAAAGCAAGCCAGGGACATGGCCATTTTGATCGCAAAAACAAAGCAGAGGTTTCGCGATTGGGACCTAGAAATTGAGCAGAACGCTCAAGAAGAGGTCATTTATGAGGTTGATTTGCCTATAGGTGGCAATCAACCTAATGGCCTCACTGGTGAATCACAGCCTTACATAGAGGCTACTTATGGAGAACGTCATCAACAAGATTGTTCTTCAGACAAGAAAATTGTCTCTGAACAAATATCTGATGTCTCCACTGATCAAGCCAAATATGTGGCTACTGATCAGATGCATGGGGGGCAAGATATGACCCATGATCATCCCTTTGATCAAGAGAAGTTGGCGACAGTTGGTGACAAAGCCGATCTTGGGACACCGTCATCTTCCAAATTACAATTGGAGATCATGTCTCGTCAACCAACAAAGATACTTGGGGGGCAAGATTACCCCTCTCACGAGCCAAATTCCTCCAAATTCTTCAACGAGAAGTGTCTTTGTTCTTTTCCTATGAGCTCTCACAGGAGGAATTTTTACCCTACAAATTTTGATACACCGGAGCTTGGAGTGAAGCATAGATGGCCTCCCCCGTGGCCTTCTGGAGGTTAGCCAAATATAGTGCTGCTAACTTCTTTCTTTGTTTTTAAATTTCCTGTCAATTTTCAGTTTTCATTTTTATTTTCGTCATTTGTGAATCATAACGGAATAGGTGAAGTCTCTTTTGTTAATATTGGCCTAAACTCCTTATTGGTGCCTAGTTCAGGTCCCTTAAGGTTAAGGGCGGCTTTTATTAACACTTGTTGAACTGTCTTCACACTTATGACCTTTCTCATCTTAGTAAGTATAGCCTATGTGAAATGGTGTCTAGAAAGGGGACAACGTTCATGACAGGTTCTTGAATCCAGAAGTGCGTGCAAATGGGCCTAAACCACTATGTGGGAGTAGCTCATGTCAAAATGGATTCTGCCTCTCTTGTTCGCCCTCCCCCACCTGGCCATTTCAGTAAGGTTGCCCAAAGGATTTGAAAGAAAATTTGTGTCTAGACGACTATACTTGGGCCGCATGTCTAAACCTTGATTCACAATGTCTTATTAAAATTAAAAAATAAAAAAATAAAAAAATACAAAAAGAGTTTCAAATTTGTGCGTCGCGGAGGATGCAAAAAATTGTGTTCTTGCCTAATAGTGGCTGGAACTTGCTAATATACTTAAGAGGTCATTGGTATTGGTCTGGGCACATATACAAGAGGCATTTAATATGCCTAGTATGGTATTAGCAGTGGAGGAGGTCAAATCAATATTTTTGCCAATAATTGTGGCGAAAGCTGGGTTGCGAATTGTTGGCAGCGAAGTGGTTTTAATTACATGGCCTCGCAAAGGATGGTTCGCGAAGGAAGACTGGCGATTAATATATGTATGCTCACTATGTATAATTAAGAGGGAGAGAGGCTACTGTTCAAGTAATTTTAGTCAAGCCAATACAAGTGGCTTTGGAGCAACGACATTATAAGAGGAGTGCCGATTCAAGACCTCTTTAGTCAAGACGAGGACCTTTGACTTCGAGGTCTGGGGGGCAATGTTTGGACCCAAAATGAACATTTTGGCCTGACAAGGCACGTCTTGGAGAAATTGAGCCAATGTCAGTGGCTCAAGCTATATATTGTCGACAAGTTCGAAATATATATTTAGAGGCTAAATAAAGCCTACTATGAAAGCATGGAAGCATGGAAACATGAAAAGTCAACTTTAGCACATTTTCCTACTTCGGCTAGGAGAAACCGAGCTAAACAAGGAAGGAGGGGCGGCAGACTGACCAAATGAACTTGAAATGAGCTGAAACTCTGCAGATCCATTCTAGACAGCCCAAGGATCATTTCTTATGAAGAGTGCAAGAGCTTTTTTTGAGTGGAAGGCCTTCAAAAAATCAGCCCAATTTTCTACAGAAGCAAAACTGGAAAACTGGACCTGTAACAGGTCCAGCAGCATTTTCGGCCCAACCACATGGAATAAAAATCTGAAAATTTGTCAGGATGATCTACACTCATAGTGGAACATTTCATATGAAGAAGTCGAAGGCATATAATGAAGGCTTGTTGGAGAAATAATTGAAGGAATAAAGGGGCAGAAACTGACCTAAAACCAGCTCAATATTCACATGTTCATGTTTCCTACCCACATGAAGAAAGCTAGATGCTTTTCTTTTTTTCCTTGGATATATTTTTCTACAACAATCTCTTTAGTAGATCATCATCACTTCCATGTTTTTGCACCTTCATGCCTTGCTTTCATTTCATCATTTCTCTATCTTTTCCATATTTTACAAATCACTTTCATACTCCACTTCCATTATTTTTCTTCCACTCATCATTTCACTCTTCTTTTTCTTCCCTATATAAACACCTTCTCCTCTCATTCTAAAACACACACACATTCACAACATCACAACATCTCTAAGATGATCTAAGTTCTCTCTAGAGCAAACCTCTCTAAGAGCAACTCCTCTCCTTCTCTTTCTCTTAGCGGTGATCACACTCCTAGTCCTAGTCTTCTCAGAAGTCGACTTTCAGTGCCACCAAACCCTCTGTCAACGTACTTCGGTCCTAGTCTCCTCGGGAGCCGACGGTAGTGCCGCGACCACAACGGTTACAGAACCAGCCAAGCAAGGGTAACGCCCTAGCAACCCAGCCAAGCTAAAGTCACGCTTTAGCAAGTTCTCCTCACTTCCCAGTGGTTCTCGCTCTGCTCGATCTACAACATCGAGTATCGATTGTGATTTTCAAGAAGCTCAGCAAAAGTCCTCGCCACGAGGCACAAAGAATCCCACGACGAGGTTGGTGCTCTCCTCGTCCACAATCGCTTGATAGAAGTCAGGTCAAGGGACACCCCCGACGACCGCACCCGAACGGTGCTGGCACGCCCACGCAAGAAAAGAGACTGTTGACCAGCTGCAGCAAAATTGGAGCCAAACAGTTAGGGTTTTCTCAATCAATTGTGCTTCCGAACAATATTCCATAACTATTTCAAAGTTAGAGAAGCAGAGATTATTTCATCGTGCTTCTAAGTTCGAAAGATCGTGAATGTTAACTAAAACGTTCACGAAGCGCTACCCAAAGGTTTCTAGCGCTATCCTCATTCATGTACTCAAACTAGAGTGTCATCTCTATGTGGCGCTTCATCAGGGTAAGTGCCCTAGAATTATCTATCTCAGTTTGAGAGTCTTGAGCGGTTTCTTTAGAACATGGCTCTTAGATTGTAGACAATAAATCAAGGGCAATTAGGTGGAGCTCAACATTATGAGCCCACATGAAATATCCCATGCCTGTAGAGTTCAATGGAGTAAAATCGAGCTCATTCAAGTTTGACATCCTAAAAAGGAAAGCAAGAACGGATTAGTTTCAAAGTCAATGCTTCCACGAAAACTAATATAAGATTTCTGAGCCTTAATGCTACCAAAAAATCGATTTCCAAGAATATTTGGATTAGACCGAAACAATGATGTTTGAATGGTCAAATTTTGACGCTCACGGACACTCTTAGTCCGTAGCTTACGAACGCTTTTAGTCCGTAATATTTTGATGCTTCACGAACGCTCTTAGTTTGTGGTTTACGAACGCTCTTAGTTCGTATATATAGCGTGAATCCCCACGATTCCGCTTTGATAGAATCGAACCCACGTTACAGAAAGGTGGGATGTAGAAGAAGGGAGGTTGCAAGTCTCCGAAGAAAAAGAAGAAGAAATTAAAGACAGAAAGCAGGAACTTTAATCTTAAATACTTACTTGGATTTCTTTTCTTGTTCTTCTTCTTGGTCTTGATCTTGAACTCGAAGATGATGGCACACGGGTGTGTAGGAGGAGGAGGACTTGCGGCAATGGAGGTGGTGCACGGCCAAGGGTGGTGTGTACGGTTTTGGGGTTCTAGGGTTTGATGTTGCGCAATAGGATGCGTTGTAGAAAAATTTTGGCTTCTGATTTCAGGGTTAGGGCTCGTGCTGATAACGTGTTTTAGGATATGAAATAATTGAGAGAGATTGATGAGGGAATTGTATGTATTCCACTATTGATAATAGGAGCCCTATATATAAGGATTACAAAGTATATATTCTAATTATACAAGGAAAACTATTCCGAATAGGACTAGCTGACTAGGAATTCTAGAACCTTCTCTCATTTTACAATCATAGAACTAATCCTAGTTTGATAAGGCACACAAATATCAATATCCTTCAACACAAGGCAGCATTGTTATTGATAACTCAGATACACTCCCATCAGGCCAGACAGCGGAATAATAAACATTGTTGTTCTCCAGAGGTAAGTGATAATTCCCTAACACTAGGTCTATTAAATGCTCAAGGTGCTCTCTGGAACGCATCCAAGTCACCGCTCTTAATTGTCCGAGAAGATGAGGCACATTATTTTCCACCCAGAACAGGTCAAACAGGCTCAGATTAAAGGTCCGGATCCTTTTAGGTGGTGGTCCTGCAGGGTTGGAATTATGTCTTTTACGTTTGTGAGCATCCGATGGACCAACTTCAGGCAAGCTTCCTGTGGCTTGAGCAGCTAATGGAATCGCTGCAGGCAAGTTGCTTGTAGGTTGAGCCGATGTATGTGTGCCTATAGTATGCTAAACAATCTTCGCTCCTGGCATTGGCATGAACTCAAAAATCCACCTTTCGAAAAGAGCCTTACCATCCCACTCTAGTTTCAACAACTGCATCAATGCAAAGTAGAGAAGGTTTTGGATCTCAATTGGAGAACGACACATTCCCTGTCCAGAACACATGGGGTTATATATATGCAGTGAAAAGCATAAACCAGTAGCTTAAATCACTAAGCTCATCATTTAGATTATTACTTCACCATCAAGGGTACCCCATATGCAAACCCAGATAAATATAAGCAATATTTGATCATCAATATCCGGGAAAAAACATGTAAGAGGCAATCCTAAGTCATTGGAATATCATAAAACTTTAATTTCTGGAGTCTAAATGTTGAGAGTAGTCCTCTATACATATCATAGTTAGTAAAAAACGGGACGCGTATAATTCGGCAAATTAAGAAACGTACGTGTATTATTCGGTTTATCTAGTCTAATGATACTGTCAAATATTCGGTAAAAAAAACGTGATACGGCAAATTTATAAGTTTGAATTATACGTGTATAATTCGGCAAATAGTAGAAAAAACAGGTTCAAAAATACGGATATATAAAACACTATTTTTGTAAGAAAATAACTAATAATCTATTCTAAACTCTTGCTTTTACAAAATCTTCATAAATGCTTTTCCAAGGTTTTTTACAGTTTGAAATATCTATTTACTTATCATATATATATCTTCGGACAAAAAAAATCATAAGAACAAATTTAAATAATGGATATGGTTAGAGAGAGAAAGTAAGAGTGAGGAGAAGACTGTGTCCGGAGAGAGAGAGAGAGAGAGAGAGAGAGAGAGAGAGAGAGAGAGAAATTTTCGTTTTAGTTTTAGCATGCTAAAAGCTCTTCCACCCTTACATTAGTTACATGATTGCAATATGTCAAAAGCAAAAATGTAAAAATAAATTGTCATAAAAAATAATGAAAAAATAAATAAATCTCTCCACTTGATTTGATGATAAAGCTTATTCACGACTGTAAAATTCATTTTAGCTAGTCATGACTGTATTTAGGCTAGTTTGTCTTTGTGATTGACAAAAAAAAAAAAAAGGCTAGTTTGTCTATTCTTATTTACACTGCTTTTTGCCTTCTCTGTAACAACAACAACAACAAAAAATCTGTACAACAATTTTTTTTAATTAATTTTTACACAAGTGTTCCATGCACTACCAGAGTCGTTATTTCATATCTTTCATTTACCTCTTGTCTATATAGTTGTTAATGCTGTAAATATTGATATGGTTCAACATAGTGCTCAGACTCTGTGTCACAATCAAATTTAACAAAATCTACTTGATCTTTGTTGGAGAAAAAAAAAATTACTTAAATTAATATGATATGAAATCCATTGTAGTCAAGCTTATTACATTAACTTAACTAGAGGAAAAAGCTGGCGACTTTCGTTTTTTTTTTTTTTTTTTTTTTGACTCCACCTCTCCCGATTATTGATGAGGTCAAACATATGATTTTCTAAATGGGAAGTCATTAATTGTCTTATCACCCCACTAAATACACACATCCTTTGTTAAAATCTATGTAAACTAACAGTCTAACATATATATATATATATATAATAAAAAATAAAATAAAAACTTACGTATGTGTGAGAAATTGAACGAATCATATTCATGTGTATGGAAATTTAGACATAAATGAAAATATAAAAACAAATTGGATATGTAATGTACAATTCTTTCTTTTTTGAATCAAGCCCCAGGGGCGAAAATAATATATTCATCACAAGCCAGAATAGGCCGTTACACATATCATTCCACCGTCATTTAAGGACATAGACAGACAAGAAAATAGTGGTAGTACCCACAGTGGTACATCGCTCGATTAAACATCTGCAGCTCCCTAAAGCCCATACCCCCTTCCACTTTCGACAAACACATATTCTCCCAAATTTGCCAATAAATACCCCTCCCACCTGGTTTCCCCCACCAAAATCTAGCAATATTCCGATTGATTTCATCACAAGTCCCCACAGGGAGTTGGAAAACACTCATCGTATACGTAGGAATAGATTGTGCTACTGACTTAACTAGAATCTCCTTCCCAGCCTTGGACAAAATCTTTCCCTCCCAGCCTTGTAGTCGCTTCCAAACTCTATCTTCCAAGCCTCGAAACAGCTTCCGCTTATCCCTACCGGTAACCGTAGGAAGTCCTAGATAGCGTTCATTACCCGGTACAACTTTCATATCAAGAACAGCACAACAACGTTCCTTAACTTCCCTCGAAGCTTTTGGACTAAAACACATAGCAGACTTGTCATTATTTATCTTCTGACTAGAGGCAGCTTCATAAACGCCAAAGATTTCCTTCAATTTAGCATAGTCCCCATCGGAGGCATCATAGAAAACTAAACTATCATCAGCGAAGAACAAATGTGATACAGAAGGTGCCCCACGAGCGATAGAAACCCCATGAATCTGGTTGTCCATCTCCGCTTTCCGAAGAAGAGCAGAAAAGCCCTCTACCACCAGCAAAGACAACTACGGGGAAATCAGATCACCCTGACGCAGACCCCTTGAAGGCACAAGTCGACCAAAAGGACGCCCTTGAATTAGAACCGAATATGTAACAGATTGAATACACCCCATTATTAACTGTATAAATCTTCTTGGAAAACCCATCACCTCCATCATTTTCTTCAAAAAATTCCATTCGACCCTATCAGAGGCCTTTGCCATATCAAGTTTCACCGCCACCTTCTGCCTACTCTTTCTTCCACTACGTTTCAAATTGTGAATTACTTCAAACACTACTAGAAATCTGTTCATTTACATCACATCATTTAAATCGGTTAGACTTGCCCACGATGTAAAAAAGTAATTTAACATCGTTTTACGAAAATACCGATTTAAATGTATGTCATTAACATCAGTTCTTAAAATGACTGGTGTTAAAAATTTAGTTCGAAAATTTGCGGGAACCTATATTTGCAAAAAGCGCTAAGTCTTTTAAGTGAAATGAAGAAGCGGGGACTAAAACTCAAAACTTTCACACTTAGAAAAAAAATTGCGCCCGACCCCAAAACTGAAACACAAACCCTAAGCTCAGTGTCGACCTCCATTCTCAACCCAGACTCGAGCTCCTCCTAAACTCGAGCTCCTCTTCCTCCTCCTCACCATCACAATCCTCCCTCCTCCATTCTCAGGCAGAATCTGAAGCGCCGAGATCCCGACCTCGATATAAAATTGAAGTAACAACTCTGAATCCTGAGCCCGGCCTCGATCTGAGATTGGCAGAGTTGAAGAAATTAAAGAGGAATGGTTCTTTCCTCTCAAGCCCCACCGAAGTCGGGGTTGGAACCCTAAACCCGAACACAGCAACCCAGCTGCACTCAACTGCGCCGTTTCTGACTCTCTCCGTGACTCTGTGTCTCGGTCTCCGCCGTCTCTAACTCTCCGTCTCCGCCTCTCCGGTCTCCCATATCCGAGTCTCCGTCTCCGAGCTCCAGGTATCTCTCTCTCCCAGTCTCCCTCTCCGTCTTCTTCTACTCCTCTTCCTCTTCTTCTTCTCTTCTTATCTTCTTCTTCTTAATCTGATTGATTCATGAATAACCCATTTGAAATTGAAATTGAATTCCTAGAGTAATGAAATTGTATGTATGAATGTATCCTGATAATCTGAATATGTTGGTCTGGCCCAGATTGGAGCTACTTTCCCTCTCAACTCAAACCCTAGCCCCTCCTCCTCTTGTCTCACAGCTCGCCTGAGGCTACTGAATGCGATCATGGCCGACGTCGCCACCCAGTCGTGTGCTCGTTGCAGCAAACCCGCCAATCTTCAGTATGTCAATTTCTCACGTACTCTCAAATTTTTTTTTTTTCAATTTCGCTAATCTTTATGATTTTTTTGATTAATAAAGCTATAATCTTGATGTTACTGAATCAGAAATACTTGATTCTGAGATTTCTTGAATGTTCATGGCTTGAAAGATTGGAACTTTTGTTGAATTAAGCTTTAATTTTCCATTTGCAGGTGTCCCAAGTGTGTGGAATTGAAGCTTCCTCGTGAATATGCCGCTTTCTGGTTTGTAATGATTTCCTTCTTTGAGTTTATAGTGGATTATTAGGGTGCCCTGTAGAAATTATAGCGAGTTGAGCTTTTTGGGTTTAGCTTGATCAGGATTTAGATGGATGATTACCAATAAATCGCTACCAGTTGATTTCCTGATCAGTGAAATTTTGGCTATTAAGCCTGGGGAGATAAGAATTGGTCTTGACTTTGGTGTTGGCACAGGAACTTATGCTGCAAGAATGAGAGAAAATAATGTTACAGTAGTCTCTACTGCTCTTAACCTTGGGGCTCCTTTCAATGAAATGATTGCATTAAGAGGTTTGGTTCCGCTGTATGTAACATTGAATCAGCGTCTACCTTTCTTTGATAATATAATGGACTTGATTCATACCGCTGGGTTTCTGGATGGCTGGATTGACCTGCAGTTGCTGGATTTCATCCTGTTTGATTGGGACCGAATTCTGAGGCCCGGCGGATTGTTATGGATTGACCGGTTCTTCTGCAATAAAAAGGATTTGGATGATTTCATGTATATGTTTCTGCAGTTGAGATACAAGAAACACAAGTGGGTTATTTCTCCCAAATCAAAGGATGAGGTCTACTTTTCTGCAGTGTTAGAGAAACCTCCAAGAGCAATCTGATCAATTCATTGTATGGAACTTTCTTTCTTTTGGAATTTACTTTTGTCTAGTCATTAACATACTGGGAATAGGATTTCACTTAGATGTGACTTGTCTTTGTTTTCCTAATTGACATTTGGTTGATAGCTTGGATTATGAGATGTCAATTATGGCCATAAAGTGTAAATCAACATGTCATAAGTTGAATTGTAGTACTGTTAAATGCCCATGGTTTCTTATCAGTCCTTTTTTCTCCCCACAGATAAACATAGGAGTTTTAAATTCTTCTTCTTTTGCAGAATATACTTAAACACTAATTCAACATTTACATCCGGGCCAATTATATTATAACAACAGGGGAAGTGGGGAACCTCTTTTTGCACCCTTACAGAAGAAAAGGAGCAGAAAGACTGCAGGAAAATAGACCAAGTAATTGATAATGTATGCTCCACTTATCTTTTCAGTTGTTGATTCCTTTCTTCAATTCATGAGTTGTTTTTGTCATGGATAATACTTGGTGCACAACCGGGATCAAAGCATAATCAATTTCGGAGTCTTGGGTCATGCGTGATCAAAGAAAAATGGTCTTCACATTGGTTTGTACCATATTTCAAACTCTCACCAGTCACCACGTACCATGCTTGTGCATGCTGTAACTTGAAGTTATGTTAACCTGGAAATTAGGTTCATATCCCTGCAGATAAAGTCTCTATTAATTTGTATGATTGCAATGCCTGCCAGAATTCAATTACTTGTCATTTAACTTCTTTTTCTTGACGTTTTTATACAGAAAAAGATTGGCTTTCAATTCACCAAAGCTAAGTGTCTCAAGATTAATGTAAAAGAGAAGAAAGTCTATTGCCAATCTAATTTAGAGAATGGGGAAAAAGAAATTTGAGTGGACTACGACTACCTTGTAATATTTGTGGGAGCAAATGTTAATACATTCAATACTCCTGGTGTGATGGAGAACTGCCATTTCTTGAAGGTGATGTCCTTTGCAACCTTGTATATTCATGTCTTGCAATACTTTAAAATTATCTCTTCTGGAATGAGGTTTCTCAGGTAGTGGGAATCAATGTATGCATCTTTGTTACTAACTCATCTTGAGATACTTGCCTCATGCAGGAAGTAGAAGATGCCCAGAAGATACGAAGAACTGTTATTGAATGCTTTGAAAAGGCTAGCCTGCCAACTGTAAATGATGAGGAGAAGGAGAGAATTCTTCATTTTGCCGTTGTTTGAGGTGGCCCAACTGAGGTAACTATTTTCTTTTAGTTTCTTTGCACTGGTTGTGCTTTTCTTTTCTTTCTTCTTTTTTTGAATTGGTACACTGTCAACTCCCCCGGAAACATTTAGTTCACAAAATGCTTTTGATTTGTTTGTGAACGTAACCATACAAAGTACCAAAAGCTGGGGCTAACTGAACTCTTTTGTGCAGGTTTAAAGCAGAACAGCAGCTACAATGTCAAAGCTCAAAGCTACAGAGTTTAAACTCAAGAGTGAGGCCTTGGCATTTGTACAGAGTTTTTTTCTTTTCAAAAAATTTATCTTTTTTTACTTTTGAATGTTTTCAGGTCATTACTGGATACTTACTAGCAGGATCTGCCATTGGACCCAGTCACCCAGAGGCTTGAATTTTGTCAGTGAAATAGTCCAAGAGGCTTGTCTTTATTCCTATTTTGCTTGATTGATCGATTCTTTCTTTACGCTTCCCCTATTGACTGTTTCTTCAGGATTATGTTTTCAGTTGTTCCATTTGCAGATTCAAAATCATGAATACTCATGTTATACTAGATTCAAAATCACGAATACTCATGTTATACTAGTTCGGTCTTTTGCCATTCGGTATAGGTGGATCTATAATTTTCTTGTCATTAATTTATGTGTGTTTACATTTGGTAAAGTCCAGTTATATTAGTATTGAGATTCACTGCCTTTTTAGTACCTTTTAAGCTCAGTCATGTCGGTATTTCTTTTCGTTGAGTTTAGTAATACCAAAAATCACTGTCATTAGGTTTATGTTGCACTGTGAAACTGACTTTGTCATTCTCTTGCAGGGCCTTGGATTACAAGTTGTGAAATATTTGGCTGCCAAATATGAAGAGCTAGGGTGTGAAGTGAAATGGATGGGCAAGCCTGATAAGGTGATCTAGTCACATTGGTCTGGTTACTGCTGTTAACTTCACTTCATGTGAACCTTTAGCTTAATACATATTTCTCTTGCACTTGACTACCAAGATGAATTTTGAGCAAGGCTACTTTTTTGCTTTGAAGCAAAGCTTGGTGTAGAAATTTTGTAGATTGTTGCTCATATGTTTCTAGGATATCCTTTGTAGGTTTTGGGGTTTTCTTTTGTGACATATGTTCAATCATGAATTTGGAAAGAAAATTAATGGAAAGCCCCAATTTTTGGATGATTATGAAATGCATTTCTTTTCCCAGCAGCAGCTAGATGCAAACTTAGCTCATCACGCTTGTCAAAATGAAGTGAAGTATATAAAAGCATAACAAAACAGTAATGCCAAGGAAAACGAAGTCACTTGAGAGATTAGAAATCAGTATCAAAATGAAAATCGATGTCTTATGATTATTAATGTATCGAGTTGTGTCCGCAGAACCGATGTACTCAAAATCAGTGCACATCGATTTTACAAAACAAAAACGATGTCTACAATGAAACAACACATCGGTTCTAGAAAAAGTAAGCGATGTACATAAAACCATTGAACATCGTTTTGCTTAAATGAAAACGATGTGCTGTGTTAAATGAAACATCAGTCCTTAAAAAAAAACCGATGATGCCTAAAGATACAGACATCATTCCTAAGAAAATAATGTGCCAAGCTACATGTAAAAATGCCCACGAACAAACAGTACTCATGGCAACTGATGTCTACAAGTGTACTGGACATCGCTTCTGGAATAGAAATCGATGCAAATGTTCACGTAGGTATTGTTCGACATATACTTATTAAGCATAAAATGTGAAAATATGAAGAATTAGACATACCTAACATACAAAAATATTATGATTATAACGATTATACATCGATTTGTTTTTTAGAATCGATGTTGGTTGTTGTCTGAGACATCGGTTAAAAACGCGCTTATACTGATGTCTATATCTTTCTCTACACCCACTAAGACATCGGTCGAAAATTAGTTTAACATCGGTTCTGGGCCGATGTCTATGAACAAAATTCTAGTAGTGAAACGCAGCCACCACATTGTCATGAATAAGTCTATCAGGCACAAATGCACTCTAAAACTCTGAAATAAGACTCACCAAAACCTTCTTCAGCCTATTAGCCAGAGTCTTCGAAATTAGCTTATAAATTATGTTACATAAGCTAATCGGTCTAAACTCGGCGAATCCACTTTCGGAATAAGAGCAATAAGCGTATGATTGAACATCCTCAAACTATCCTGCCCATTAAACACTCCCAGACAAGTCGATACCACATCATCCCCCACAACCTCCCAATACCTCTGATAGAAGATAAGTGGCAACCCGTCAGGTTCGGGAGTTTTCGTTGGACCCATCCCTTTTAATGCCTCTTCAATTTCAGACCTTGAAAAAGGTCGAGATAGAAGTATCTTCTTTCGACCGTAGTTCTACTAGTCACAGCATCAAACAACACTTGGCAAAGAGCACCGTTACTAGCCGAAAACAAACCTTTGAAATACTGCAGGAAAACAAACCCAATTTCATGTTGATCTGTCCTCCATTTGTTATCTTCACCAAGAATACCCCTAATACTGTTAGTTTTCTCTCTTTGCTTAGCGAACTGATGGAAAAATTTTGAATTTCGGTCCCCATAGCCAGTTGACTCTTGAACGTTGACACCACATTATCTCCTCTCTTTGTAACACCTTATCAAGCATTAATTCCACCTCCTGACGTTGTTGAAGAACAGCAACATATGGGATTAATCGTTGAAGACCATCCAATTTCTCCCTAAGCTCCTTTGTTGACTGTCGCACACTTCCAAATTTAGAACTTTCCCAAGCCTTCAAATCTCCTGTCACCAATTTCAACTTATCAACCAAATGACTAACAGACCCTCCTTGCCAAGCGTTCTCAATCACTCTACCACATTCCTCCTCAGCTCCTCTCTGTAGTCCACATTTCTTCAAATAAAAACCGTCGGCGCCGTCGCCTACGTTCCCCACCACTGCCATTAAAGGGAGGATCACGTTCAATCAATAGAGGACAATGATCCGAAGCCATCGTGACTAGATGATGAGTAGTAAAACCTCTCCACTCCTGAATTAGAGGCAGATTCCCAAAGCCTCTATCAATTCTCTCCTTGACATTGGCATCTCCTTCCCTTTGATTGTCCCACGTAAATTCATAAGTCATAACCAGTAAATGCAAAATCATACAACCCACACTCCTCCACTGCATGTCTAAAACACATCCATCTGTCTCTGAGAACGAAGATTGGCCCCAGTCTTCTCCGTCAACTCGAGGATCTCATTAAAATCACCACAACAAATCCAAGGACCATACCATTTTAGAGCTAGCTGTCTCAAAAGTGACCATGATAGATGACGCTATCCCGTATTTGGCTCCCCATAAAAACCAGTCACACGACAAACAGATCCATCCGACCAAGTTACCATAACATCAATGTACCAGAAACACGAAGAACAAAAAGCAACTGAAACATTTTTTTTTTTTTTTTTGACTTTGTCAAGGGGAACCCAAAGGCTTCCTAGGCCCAAGATAAACCTCTTCAACGCATGTGAAATGCTCCAACTGTGCATTATTCCTCCACGTTTAGGATTTAGGCCTCATCTGATGTTATCGGTTCTACCACGTTTCTCTCTCTCTCTCTCTCCCTCCCCCTCCCCCTCCCTCCCCCTGCCGCAATTATCTCCATTTTTTTCTCTGTTTTTTTTTTTTATTTTCTTGTGTTCTTCCTATAATGACCCTTGCATTTTTTTTAGGAAAAAAATATCGTTTTAGTCACTTAACTTTCGCTTGATTGACACTTTGGTCACTCATGTTTATAAAATCTCACTTTAGTCACCCAACTTTAACTCCGACTATCACGTTAGTCCGCCAGTGAATTTTTTCGATAAAAAAAGTCACATGACGCCTAACATGCCATTTTTTAAGGGTTATATTCGTCCTATAATTTCAGAAAATTTCAACCTATATTCAAACCAAAGGTCTCACATCTCTTCAACATCTTAAAATAACCCTTGAAAAATGGCATGAGAGGCGTCATGTGACTTTTTTTATTGGAAAAATTCACTGGTGGACTAAAGTGATAGTCGAAGTTAAATTTGAGTGACTAAAGTGAGATTTTATAAACATGAGTGACCAAAGTGTCAATCAAGCGAAAGTTGAGTGACTAAAACTATATATATATTTTTTTTTTAATTAGATTAGCAGGGTTAATTGTGGTAGTTAGAAATTTGGTAAAGCTTTTTTTTGTTGATACAAAGGTAAAGCTTTTGAGGACTACCCTTTATTGTAGTAGAGATATGGACACAACCTTATAATTAATTGGGAAAATCGTCCAAACAATGTCTGAACTTTTCCAGACTATTAATTTTCATATCTATACTTTGAAAAACATCAAAATGTTACCTGACAATTTAAGCCCGACCCAATTTCTGTACCTGGCAACAGTAATATCGTCAACGGCGTTAACTTTTGAAGGGTAAAATTGGTACTTCGTGTATTCCACATTCTAGTACAGTGAATCAAAGAGTGGAGAAGAGGATTGTTAGATTTCATGGTCAGCTTTCTGCACTTTTCATTGATCAATGGAGGAGCGCACAGGTGGCATCACCATTAACACCGCAAAGCTCGCGATGCCCTGAATCCAGTGGTCGGAGCACCAATCCCAGCTTGCAAAGCCCAAACCCGACTCCACCACTCTTCTTCTTTTTCTTCTTCTTCCCAACGCAACAATCCCAGCCTCACTGCTTCACTCACTAACATAAGCATACGTCAATCCACACTGCTTCACTCATTCAGTAATCAAAAACTATATACCGTTAACATTAACTGTAAATCAGAATTAGATAAGCAAATATATACAAAATCCAAGGGAAAAGAAGAAGTCAGATACAGGGAAATATCTTGGTATTACCTACATAATTTTCAGAAGTTCCAGTAGTAAAATTTAATTTCAGTCACTTTCTGCATACCCAGTTCATACAATTTCAAAATTAAATCACTCTCAGTGGATGTTCCTGGTTAGCTACTATGAATAAGGATAAACTAGACAACATATACCTTAGCTGGCAAAGTAATCTGATCGTCTTCATCTTATCAAAGAAGACATATATATATTACCAGAAATGACTTCCTTTGTTACCAATTCATCATATATTTATTGTCTTACATCACAAAACTTTTCCACAAGTAATTGAGAAATTACTAAAAGCAACATACCATTCATTATATATATGAATTTATCAAAGCTTGTAACTTGCAAGGACAATTCTCTCTCGAATCCACACAGCTCCGGTCAAAGAGAGAGAATTAGAGATAAACCATGCATCTTCTTGATTAAATTGTCCTTGTCCTCGTCTTCTGGTTGCCGCTGCGTTTTGAAGCCATAAACATCCATGTGCCAAACAACTGAGTCTAATCCACGCTAGGTTTAAGCTGCCGGCGGGGAGATCCGAGCCAGCTTTGTAAGCCACTTGCTGTAATTGCAAGGGATGTTCGAAAGAGGAGGACGACGATAACAAATCGGAAATAATGGGCTTAAATGACGAAGAGGCAATGAAAAATTGAAGCATGTTGCTGAAACCGTCGAGCATGAGAGTTCACGAAGCACAATTGACTTCAAGAGGAAGACGATGGCTGACATCATGGATCTGAATGGGTCGTCGATGTCGCAGGCGGCGCATGAGGTGGAGGTGAACTTTTCTAGCTTCCCAATCTTGGCCTTCACAGTCACTCTTCTTCCGAGCTTTGCATGCTGCTGATTATAAAAACCCGCTCTGCATCAAAATCAATTTCTCGTTCTTCTTTCTTTCTTCCTCTAAAGATCACTTCTTCCTGTGAAGTGAATCAATCTATCAGAGAAAGAAAGAAAAGAATTCAAAAGCAGCTGGAAGAAGAGCGTTAACTCCAAAAAACAGTTTTTTTGTTTCGGAAGTACCGCTTTTACCCTTCAAAAGTTAACGCCGTTGACGATATTATTGTTGCCAGGTACGGAAATTGGGTCGGGCTTAAATCGTCAGGTACCATTTTGATGTTTTTCAAAGTATAGGTATGAAAATTAATAGTCTGGAAAAGTTCAGACACTATTTAGACGATTTTCCCTAATTAATTTTGTGGCAAGGTTTCTCCTTTTAAGATTAAAAAACAAAATGCCATGCATGGTTAATTAAAGAAGAGTAAAAAAAAATCAGGAATCCGGATCCTCTCCTTGGCTCTTTTTGGGCCTTGGTTGTCCTCAGCTTTTACTCACAACCGTCCACACCAAATCCAAAAGGTCAATATTATGACACCTCAGCAAAAGTCATTAGAGCAACTAATAACACCAACTTCAAAGCAAACGGCGATTGTTTAACCAAAAAAAAAAAAAAAAACTGACCAAAAACATCTCCTTATTCTCGTCTTTTCAGTTTTTCTTCAATCTCATCTCTTCCCTGTTTGTATCTCTGCAACTATATTACTATATTGGATAAATAGATAGTTATTTGCTCTGGTTTTGGTCATCTATACTGCAAGACAAGTTTTTATACTTTTGTCAATTTAAAGAGGAAATTGATAATGATTGTGATTCGGGTTGGGTGAGAAAGAAAGGGAGAAGGTAAGTGGATGGGAAGCTTATTACAGGAATGAGATCGAGAGAGAAAAACAAAGATGGAAGATTGAAAACATTATTGTTACATGGGTTGAGAGAGGAAGAAGATTGATACAAGAGAATGATGTACGGTGGAAGAGGAAAGATGAAATGATATCATCAATCATTATCATCGTGATCATTATCGACGTCCTCATTTGAGACAGACACGAATCTAATAAAGCCCAGCAAAATCCCCACTCGGATTTCTTAGATTGCTCCCCAGAAAGATTTCAATTGTGAGAAAACCCGTTCTATTGAATAAGCCCTTAAATATATTGATCTTGATCCGTCCTCGCTTAAGAAGAGCGAGGGTTTGATAACTTTGATTTCGGTGAAGCTTGGATTTGATTGTGAGCTCTCCATGACTCGATAATCTCTGAGTTTTAGCTTCTAGTTGAAAGAAGATGAAAGAGGAATTAGAATTGCTTCAATGGAAGATGAAGGATTATGAACTGTGAAAGGGAGGGAGGAAAACGCGCAGAGAGAGAGAGAGAGCAGTGGGTACAAGGCAGCTGTCCAAAGCTTTGTTTTTGGGTTGGAAAGAACGAATGGGCCTATTCACCTATTGTTGTCCAGAATGGGTCTTTGGTCATGAAACATTTTTAGAGACATCACAAGGCTAGTTTGGATTGCTTTCAAGTTCTGGCGAAATACAATTGTGTTCATGATGTATCCGTATTCAATGTTTTTTTTGTTGGGTTTTATCTGAACAAGGTTTTAACGAGGCCACCACCGTTTGTGTTCTTTCAACTAAAGGACTTCTAGATTGGGTTTAAGAGAAGAAGTTAAGACATTTTTTCACTTCTTTCGCTTTCTGGTTATAAGTAATTTTTCTTGTAAAAGATACAGGCAGCGTAGCTAGTTAGTAGTGAGTGCGCTTTTGTTTCCTGACTTTCATATTAGGCTGTGGATTGTCATTTTTGACTCTCCCATACTTATATCCTGTACTTGTATCTCAATTGCGTATAAATGCAACTCATTCTCTCTTCTATAAAAAATAAAAATAAAATAAAAAAACTTAAAACGAAATTGAGGCAGACCTCTAATGTCACTATTACAATACGATACTATAAAAGGTGGAGGATCATCCCACCACACCAAATTAGAACAAGACGTATCATGATTTGCCAAAGCATCAGCTATTTTATTTCCTTCCCGAAAAATATGAGAAGCTCTAAAGTTCATCTGAGAGATTTGGTATAAGCAATTCAACCAACGAACTCGAAGAGACCAAGGGACAAGAGAAGGTGTATGGATATAATCAAGTATTAGAGATGAATCAACCTCCAACCAAATATGTTTCGAATCTCGAACCCAAGCAAGCTTAATGACCTTTATGACAGCCATTATCTCCGCTGCAATCGAACTAGGAATCTCAAGATTTGAGGCAAAAGCTCCAAGAAATTGACCTTTATAATCCCGAAAAATAGCACCACAAGCACCAACTCCCTCTTCATGTTTCCATGATCCATCAGAATTAACTTTCACCCAACCAAGGGAAGGAGGGAGCCAATTAACTTCAACTACTCTGGGAGCACAATGAGGTCGACATGGGGCTCCAAAACACTTCAATATTTGTAGCTCTTGGACAGTATTATGCATGGGACCCGTTGTAAGATGGCTAGTTGCTCTTATATGCCCAAATATAAACCTACAAACAGCTTGAACTGAGAAGCGACGACCATCAAATCTGGTTTTGTTTCTCACATGCCAAACAAACCACAAAATGGAGGTGAAGCAAATTAGCCATAATTCCTTTAATTGAGGACTTCTCCATCCTGTAGACCAAACCCAAAAAGCTCCAAAATAGAAGAAGGAATCAAACCCAACTCAAAAAGTGAGGCAAAGTGATTCTAAATTGCCGTAGTAAATGAGCAAGAGAGGAAGGTATGATTCAAAGTCTCTGAGCAAACACCACAAAGATCAATTGGCCTACCCATAAAATTATCCTGCCAAAAATAAATCTCATCTCCAGACCAATTAACCATTGAGAATTATCTTGGACCATCACCCAAAACTGACGAACACCAGACCATATAGAAGATGGAGCATAAGACTTTCTTCTAGAGAGATTCGGTTACATGTGGACTTCTATGTAGCATAAAGTAAATAACTGGATTTAGAGTTTCAGTTCCTTTTGTTTTTAGTTCTCTACATGAAGAAGAATAACTTGGTAATTGTTAATATACCCTGTAATCCTGTATGGTTTAGTAGTAAATCAGAATTAAAGAGTGCAATGAAAACCAGCTTTTCCTAGCAAAACTGTAATAAAGTGGTCCTTCCATAATAACAAGGATAAAGGGAGTGGTTCAGAAAGTTGAATTACCCATTAAGAAACCAAATATTACAATCCACAAACTATCAAATAACAGAAAACAGTGGATCGATGATTTGCAAGTGTACCATTGTGAGGCAGGCTCTCAGCTTCGATGCTAGTCCCAAATGAACCCACCATGCTCTGTAGTTTAACTCCAACAGCATAAGTGATTAAGTGGTCGAGGAAAAAAAAAATGGAGAAATTTTTTAGCAAGAATTACATTGATATCTAGGCATCTTCAACTCTTGCCCATTTCTATTTCAAATTTTGACACTCCGAGTTACATTACAATTTATAAAGATTTTTTATCTCCAACCCATTAGACCTATATCTAGAACTTATATTTATTTTAATCATTTAACTACAATATGAATTTATATAATCTTCTTTGTCTGCAAAATAGACGTAGTAGCCTAGGGAAGAAACGCGCCACATGCTCACGACTTCTGCCTAGGGTTTTTTTGTCGAGTTTCTTCTCATCCGGCAGCGCTCTTGAGTCAACGCTGGCTTTGCCTCGCCAACGTTGTGCTGCTACGGACGGGTATTGATGGTTATGGTCCTTTTGGCTTCTCGAACTGGCGTTAAGGTTGCCAGTGATGGGTTGGTGAGATCTGGTTCTTCTTTCTCTGTGTTGAGCGGTTGTGGGCACGGAATCAAGGTCACTGTGGGCGGCGCACGCTGGGGTGGATCCAGACGACGGTGTGACAGCAGGATGGTGTCTTTGGAGGGGTTCGGGTGTCGGCTTAGAGATTGGGATCCAGCGTTTAGACCCGGGTCTGGCTGTTTATCGGGATTTTCTGTATGATGGTATTGCGACGATGCTGGTCTTCCTTGAAGGGGGCGGCAGTTTGCTCGATCACGGCAAGCTGTGGTGGTGGACTGTCACTGTGTGCGTGAGGCAGGTTTCTGCACAGGGAAGAGGAGGTTGGGCCTTGGTTTTTGTCTTCTTTTGAGCCAATTGGATTGCTACTAGGGTTTACTGTTTAGTTTTGCTTTTGTTTCAATAATTCCCTTTTGGGAGGCAGTGGACTCTGGCCCGGTGTAGGCATTTTTGTATGTTTGTTTTTTCCTAGTTGGTAGTTAGGTGACAAACCACACTCTGCTCGATCAGGTTTGTCTAGTCTGTGCTAGTTGAAGCTCTTATAGGAGTCTTTATAGAAGTACTTGGTTTAAACGTACCACAATTGTGCTTGGCGTTTAGAGTCAGGTATAATAGATTGCCTACGAGCTGATGAGATTTTGTTAGCATAGACGACTCTGGGCTCATATTGTCTAAACATGATAGTCGCTTTTTCTACCATTCTTATTTATGAAACTAGGTCATATAGCTTGTATAAACTCTTTATTTCAAAAAAATATATATAATAATAATAAATAAATAAATAAATTTATATAGCATTCATAATTATTTTATATCGTCATTAATTGAAAATTTAAAATATTTTTTTATTCATTTTTAGGAATCATATATATTCAGGCAAAGAAAAAAAAAATCTGATTTTTCGGATTTTTTCTTTACTTTTTAATGATTTTTCACTTAAAAATTCATAACTTTATTGTTAACCATTGAATTTAATCCATCACAATTTTCTGACTATTAGATTAGAAATTAGCTAATTATATATTCAGCTAACGATTGATTGTGAAGTAAATCAATCTGAGCCTTTTTTTTTTTTTTTTTGGGGGGGGGGGTAAGGGAATGAAGAGAAAATCTTCGATCTTATTGAATGAAAAATCAATTGGGCCTTTATTTATATGACCACTTGCTGGCCCACAGGCCCAATATACTAATATAGCTTTCGTTCTTGGATTTGGTTCGGGTTTTGACTATGGACCCAAAATGACTCTGTTCGTTTTGTGGGTTGGAGATCAACTTTTTGCGCTTGGGTGTCATTTTGTGTATGACCCCATGAGTTGGAGTTATACTGACTCGATCTTAAAATTACGGAGTTTAAATAACAAAATTGAGGAAAAAAACCATGTATTTGGAAGCAAAGCCGCTCTAACTTTCTTTCTTTTTTTTTTTTTTTTTTTTTTACGTGAAAGCCGCTCTAACTTTATTCACCAAACACTAGTCGCTTGACTTTTTATAAAATACTTTTAGCATAAGCGCAATTCTCTCAAACACGCCCAATGAGAAATGGGTACATGCAGTAATGATAAGTGGACTCGTATAACTTTAGGGGTAATAAGGGACAATATCATGCATTGAATTATTTAGGCCGTGTTTTCGTTTGTGGGATCCTAAAAATGCACAAATGAGGAGTGTTGCTCCAAAGATACCAAAGAAACTCTTTGGCTATTTAAAGCTAATTGCATATGCTTCCTAACCCCAAGTCAAGGGAACATCAACATAGGTATTTACTATGTGGACGATGGAAAAGTACAATTTAGAAAATTCCTTGATATTCAATACAGAGGAAGGTTATTAACATCCTGTTCATGGATTTATCCAAATTTATAAGAAAAATAAATGCCAATAAGGTTTGACTCCTATTTATTGTTCACTTAATATGTTCCTAGCAGTTTCCTGAGATATGTTTTTGCACTTTGGTCATAGACTTATAATTTAGCAATAAATGTTATTTTCTCTTCTATTCTCACATAGTGCACAACTTAAATGTTAATGTACAACACAATATAAAAGTTAATTCACTCTCAAGTCTTAACCATCTGGTAATGCCCAAATTCCAAAAACATGTGCACTCGAACTAAGTAAATCACAGATATAGCAGCCTAGAAACCCTAGAGCTGAGCAGAGAGAGCGGCGGCGGAGGCTTCAGGCCAAACCTGTCGGATCTAGCAGAGAGAGCATCGTCTCGTCGTGGTGATTCTTCGGGGCTTGGTTGAAAAGAGAGTGCACGCGTAGGTTTTGTTTATTTGGCGGCGTGTGGGAGCGGCGGCTAGTTTGTAGCGCATAGGAGGCAGATCGACTCCTCTGGGTGACGGCAGATCCAGACGGTTGCCGATCTTATTGGCCGAGTGTCATCGGTGTGTAGCGTCGGGTTCAGATTGACACTTTGTCGGATTGTCGGTGTTCTATTGATTTGAGAAGCAGATCAGCCTTGGTGCTTCCTTGGTTGGTGGGCGGAGACTGAGCCCAAGTCCGACTGGGTCTGATTGTCGGCGTGTAGCAGAGAGGCAGCGGACCCGGGGACGGTGATGTAGTGCTGGAGAGGCCGGCCGCCGGAGAGATTGGCGACGGCGGTGATGGGGCGACAACAGAATTGGGTTGCTGCTCACTTTACTCAGAGTTGGGTTTGGGTCTTTGGGCCTGGGCTCAAGTTTGAGTTGTTGGGCTTTCTGTTATGGGCCAGTAGGGAGGGTGTTTTACACCCTCATTTGTCACTTAGTGATGAAGGTGGACCTGGCCTGAGATGTGGACATTCTTGGGCTTTCAGGTCGACTTTTGGTCCAGAACCAATCGTTTCGGATCAAGACTGCTACGGGAGTTGGTAATTATCTGGAACAAGATTGGCGTTCAAGCGGCTTATGGATAAGGAGTTGCTCCTATTTGTTGGCTAGGAAGTGACTTTCTATTGGTACCACAATTGCGTGATTGGCTAATGGGAGGTTGGAATATGATTTTGCCCTAGAAGACTTTGGAGTTTCTTTGTCTATAAGTTCGCTAATTATAGCGAGCTTATCAGTGACTTGTAATGAGTTTGCTTTGCTTAGATTAGGGTTCCGGATTTTCTTGCCGGCTATCTTTCTGTAAGTGTAGCTAGACTCTAGCCATTGGCTGAATGCCGGGCTATTGATTCTAATGATATCAATTTCTATTCAAAAAAAAAAAAAGTCTTAACCATCTGGTATTTATAGAAGGGAATGTAACCAAAAATACTCTCTACCTAAGCTAGTTAATGACTAAATGAGGCCTTGAATTTTATGCATGAGAATCAAAAGTGTTTTAAGAGCATCTCCAACAGTAAAAGCTATTTTTTTAGCTAAATCATCTAAAAGTTAAATTTAGGTAGTAAATTTCCAGCTTTTCCTCCAGCAGTGTTAGCTAAACTAAAAAAATAGAACGTGGAGTGTTTAGCTTTTTGTTATTTTCTCTCTCCTCCCTAGCTAAATTTAGCTAGAGATTTTAGCAAAAGCCAAATTTGACTTTCATATAGCTATTCTGCTGGAGTGCTAAACTATCTCAAATTAGCCAAATTTTTAACTTTTTGTTGAAATAGCTAGTCTGTTGGAGATGCCCTAACGTTTTACAGTTAGGAAGAGAAAAGAGAAGAGAGAGAACAGTAGCGGACCGGACCATGTCGTTCACCAGGTGTTTACTACTCCCTCAGCCACAATGCATGCTTCCATAAATTAATGCACGTGTATAATTAGACACTGATACCCTTTTAACTAAATATACGGAATGTACGTTTAACTAACTATGAGTGAGGCTGATTCAAGAATTGTACATTACATATCCAATTTGTTTTTATATTTTCATTTATTCCTACTAACTTTTCAACATTAAAATCTTATTATTGGAGATGTCTAAACTACTGCACGTTGATTTGAGAAGAGTCCATGCACATGACATATGACTTGTACAATTCCTCACACATACGTAAGTACTTTGGATAGATTTTAACAAAACATGCGTGTATTTAGTGGGGTGATAAGATAATCAATGACTTCTCATTTGGAAAATTATGTGTACGTTCGACCCCATCAAGGATCGGGAGAGGTGGAGTAGAAAATAAAAAATAAAAATGAAAGTCACTTTTCCCTCTAGTTAAGGTAATGTAATAAGCACGACTAAAATGGATTTTCTTTCTTTCAATTTAAATAATTTTTTTGTCCAACAAAGATCAAAAGAATTTTGTTAAATTTACTGTGATGCAGAGTTTGTGCAC